>NW_028142513.1:0-55882 GCF_055691185.1 Crinia signifera | reverse complement strand
TAAGAGAAGACCCAGCGCCGGGGAGATGGAGCAGGAAGAGATGACTAGCACAGAAGAAGAGAAAGTGCAGCAGACCCAGTCTGCCCAGGAGCAGGGGGCAGCAAAATCATCGCTACCATCGCTGCTGATTGTCACAGGAGGTACCCAGCACCAGCTTGCACTGCGCTCCCTTCTCTGCACCTCCTCCATGCCTCCTCTCCTCCTCCTCTCCCCCTCTTCTTGTCTGCTCCTGCTCTCTGTTCTCCCCTCCTCCTCAGCTCCCCAACCACCTCCTCCGCTCCCCCTCCTCCTTTCCTGTTTCCCCCTCCTTTCTTTTGCTTCCAATACTCCTCACCCCCTCCCCTACTTTCCTTTCTTTTTTCCTCTCACTCCTCAGCTCCCCTTCCTCTTCTGCTTCCCCTCCTCCTCTCGCTTCCCTCCTGCTCACCTCCTATACTCCGCACCCCCTCCCCTTCTCTGCTCCTCCACTCCCCCCTCCTCTCCTTCACTTCCCCTCCTCCACACCCCCTCTCCTTTTCTCTTTCTCTCTCTCCACCCTCTCTCTCTCTCCACCCTCTCTCTCTCTCTCCACCCTCTCTCTCTCTCCACCCTCTCTCTCTCTCCCTCTCTCTCTCTCTCTCCACCCTCTCTCTCTCTCCTCTCTCTCTCTCCACCCTCTCTCTCCACTCTCTCTCTCGCCTCACCCTCTCTCTCTCTCTCTCTCTCTCTCTCGCCTCACCCTCTCTCTCTCGCCTCACCCACCTCTCTCTCTCTCTCTCTCTCTCTCGCCTCACCCTCTCTCGCCTCACCCTCTCTCTCTCTCTCGCCTCACCCTCTCTCTCTCTCGCCTTACCCTCTCTCTCTCTCTCTCCTCACCCTCTCTCTCTCTCTCGCCTCACCCTCTCTCTCTCTCGCCTCACCCTCTCTCTCTCTCTCGCCTCACCCTCTCTCTCTCTCTCGCCTCAGAAGGCACCTTTTGAACCATTAAGGTTGGCGGACCTTAAGTTTCTCACATGGAAGCTGGTATTCTTGTTGGCAGTGGCATCAGCGAAGAGGGTGTCAGAGTTAGGAGCATTGTCATGCAAGTCTCCTTTCTTGATATTTCATGAGGATAGGGCAGTTCTTCGGACGGTACCTCAGTTTTTACCAAAAGTAGTCTCTGCTTTCCATCTAAACCAGGAGATAGTTCTACCTGTGTTTCAACCCCCAGAGGGTTCTAGAAAAAGGGACAAATTGAGGAATTTGGATGTTGTGCGTGCATTACGCATTTATGTGGACAGAGTTAAGAGTGTCAGAAAGACTGACACCTTGTTAGTGTTGTATGACATACACAAGATTGGTTGGGCCGGCATCTAAGCAGACCATTGCTAGGTGGTTGCGCTCTGTGATAGCTTTTGCATACACTAAAGTTGGAAGGCCTGTTCCGGCAAGGATAAATGCGCATACCACCAGGTCAGTTGCCACCTCTTGGGCGGTTCGACATGGGGCAACAGCTGAGCAGGTTTGCAGGGCTGCCACTTGGTCATCTGTTCATACCTTTGCCAAATTCTATAGGTTCCATGAGTTCGCGTCGGAGGACGCATCATTCGGGCGAGCAGTGATGAGAGCTGCAGACCTGAGCGTACCCACACAAAGGACCGGCTCTGGAACGTCCCAGTGTTGAGCTGTGTCACCAGGACCATTGAAAGAGAAAAAGGGATTTTTGTAAGAACTTACCGTTCGAATCCCTTTCTCTGATATGGTCCTGGTGACACAGCGATCCCTCCCTTACGCTCAGTAAGTATGCCAGTGTTCATGATGTTCATGTTTAATTGGTTAAAGTAACAGTTATTGTTAAAAAATGTGCATATAATATGTGCAGGCGTTTGTACTGAGTTAATGTATTCCAGTGGCTTTGAAAGATTGAACTGAAGAGTCCGGGATGCAGTAGGGGAGGAGCCTACCCTCTAAAAGATTTAGGATAGGTGCCTGGCTCCTTCGGACCCTCCTACATCCCAGTGTTGAGCTGTGTCACCAGGACCATATCAGAGAAAGGGATTCGAACGGTAAGTTCTTACAAAAATCCCTTTTTTGTGTATTTCAAAAATGTAAAGAAATAAAAAAAGTTTGGACATTTTCCGAGCAACAATCTGGTTGGAACAAATATTTTAACGACATTTTGGGTGTCACGAACGGTGAAACGGTGTCAAGGCATGCATTATATGTAATAGTAGAGTGCAAGACTAATAAAAAGACTAATAAAGAGATTACATCTCCATATGTGCCAAAGTGGTTTGTGCAAAAGGCTAGTGAACAGCTAACGAACCCAATACACCAATCATGTCCAAACTATGGCCCGCCAGCTGTTGTGAAACTGCAAGTCCCATCATGCCTTGCCACAGTTCTGCTATTAGGGAATACTAAAACTATGGCAAGGCATGCTGGGATGTGTAGTTTCAAAACAGCTAAAGGGCGCTCAGTGACAAACGAGCTTTAAAATCAAAGTCAATTGTTTGGTGACCCGACTCCCAGGCTGCACGTCACCTGGATTTCTCCTCGCACCCTTCGCGCACAGTAGGGCAATAAGCTGCATCTAGTTTATTTAGGGCGCAAAAATGCAGCCAACAAGACCAGGGCAAGTGCTGCGAACAATTCTTTAGCTCCCACTACATTAGGCAAGAGCTACGGGTGCACAAAACAATTGAATCACCATTATATGTTGTTTAGCACCTTACATAAATTATATATATATTTTTTATTATTATTATTTTAATATGCAGTACAGTAAGACCAGCAACCCTTACCACCAGCATAGCTCTGCCCCAACACTCATGAAGCACCGCCTACATGTTTTGATTGGCCCACAATCCAATCAGTCAAAGAAAATGGATCACCATCAATAGGTAAAAACATTGATGGTCATCCATTGCACAATAGTGTGTATGCACTATTGTCATCAATTGCAAAGACGTCCATCCCTAAAGCTGTGCACACACAGTGCAAGTGAGCCTCTGTGCTAAGTTTGCAGTTAAGCACAGATGGCTCAGCATTGTGTGCTGAACAATCTGTCATCGCCAGTGTTCTCTGGTGTGAGAACACTGGCGATGACTAGATTTATAACTGGATGCAGTGTAAATCTAGTCAGGCAACAGCGACGCGCGGGACCGCGCAATCGTCATCACCAGAGGGTATACACGTGGAGTGATCCTTTTTTCATTTCTAAGCGATCTAGTCAGATCACTTAGAAATAAGCCTCATATTCCCCTGGGCGGGATGTATTAATGTAAATCGCCAGCCGCCGCGATGCTACCGCATATGTACTAACATATGCAGCTAGCATCGGGTTGTGGTGACGGAGACCCCCGCGATACCTGTAATGTGGTGTGCGGGGGTCTCCGTCACATCCTGGCGGCTGTCAGTGTCCCCCTGCCTCTCCTCCTCCTCCCTACAGCCGGATGTCCTCCCGGCTGTGACACCTGCTAAGGGAGGAGTAGATCGATGGAGGATGGGTCGCAAGGACGGCGGGCGGCGATAGAAGCCCATAGGCATCTATAGGGTATCGCCACCCAGAGGTTGAGAGACCCTGCCAGGCGGAGATGGGGCGGACGGATAATGGTACATAGGAAAATGCGGTAAAACCCCCGTTTTATCACATTTTCCCTTTAGTACATCCCGCCCCCTGTGTGTATGCCCCATTAGGATGGTAGATAATACAGTATACACTTTAGACTACAGTATAACTAATGTGACAATAATCCCTGTATAACCATCCAGCAAGCAATCCCGGCGGGTGACATGTACTTGGTGTCACCTGAACGCAGCAGTGATCCCAGCCTATATACAGTATGCCCAGTTATCCTACATCTGCACTAATGGCTACGTGCAGTTTGCTAGCCAGTACGGTTTGGCTCACCTGTATCTCACCACATTGGCATGCCGGGCACATATTTACCATTACACTCACATGTGTTTATTATCATAGAACATAGCAAAGCGCGCATAGCTACTGCAGCAGAGAGAGAACATATGGTATACACACAGAGGCTTCCCATAGATTATAATCTGGTCTATATACACCTGTGTCACACTTTGGGAAAGCAGATAGATAATATACAGTGTATAATAATGCAGACAGCACTGGGGCTGAGATATTACAACCTGAGCCATAGAGTAGCGCTGCTGAGGATACACTGGTATGCCCATACACATAGATATCCCCAGGAGCACCATGCAGCAGCCCTGTGGGAGTCACATACATGACCAACATACAGACTGAGCTCCAGTCCTCACCCACAGGTTGCTCAATGCTCAGGGGGTGTTCTGCACATGTGCACTTACCAGCCGCTTCTTCTACGCAATAAAAAATGCAAAAAAACAAGTGGACATGACCATATTATGACTACATAGTGACATCTAGTGGCTAAAAATGAGAAGACATATATAATAAAAAACGAACATTTAAAAAGGGTATACGTATAAAAAGATAACTGCGGCGGGATCCCGGGATTGGTCCCCAAAATGTCTGAGATTTCAATTCCACTCCAATTTCGGGATTGCGCATGGGCAGTCTAATGCCGGGCAGCGTCTGAACAACCGCTCACACGCTGCCCGTCTTTTCCCGACCTGCCGGAACTCTCTCCGCCCACCGCCTCAGCAGTGCCGCACATACACGGCGCGATTATTGCACCCGTTATGGGCTGGATCGCATCACATGCGTTTTGCGTGTGATGCAATCAGAAAGCAGTACAATAAGTATGTGCAGCGCATACTTTTTGTACTGTGCGATGCGATGCCTGTGGGAGCGCCATCGCATCGCACTGTGTATGGGCACCTTAACAGACCTGCTAAAAAGGTAATGTTACTGTAGTTCTAAATGCAGTTTTATTGGGGCATACTGTTTACATTTTCTGCACTTGCCGAAGTCGGCTCCCAGCCACCGATGAAATCGCTGGGCAGGGGTGTAAGTTCATCCCGGTCACATGGATACAAGCTGGAATTTGGTGCCCTCTCTTAAAGGAATAAAGTGAAAACAAATATTGTGCGTGTGAATATGTGTCAGCAGTCACAGCAGGCTTGCCTACCCTCCCGCATTCAGCGGGAGGTTCCCGATTTTTGCATGAGCCTCCCGCTGCCCCGCAATCCCCCTCCTTCCTCCCGGTTTTTTTGTAAGCCTCCATTGAATTTGGACTGCGCATGCGCGCGTCCTGAACTGGCCGGGGGTGGGGCCTGTATCGGGAAGTCGCACCGCTGGGTAGTTGTTGGTAGCGCCGGGGGCCGAGCTGCTGGGCACACAGACAGGAAGTCCAGACTGTCTGTCTGTGCACTGGGAGAAGGAGAAATAGCAACCGGGGCTTCCTGAGGCTGGCCCCGCCCCCACACTGAGGCTCCGTGTGTGTCAGTCCTGCAGGCTGCAGCTGCTCTAGTCTCACAGCTCCTCGTCTTCTGCCTGTAATGTGATGACTTCCTGCACTGCCTGGAAGGAAGAACACAGCCAAGTGAGTGCTGTGGGAATGGGGGCTGTATATAATGTGTGTATGGGGGGGTCAGGTGTGTGTGTAATATAACGTGTGCTCACTGGTTGTGGGGGGTCTGTGTATAATTTAGTATTGTGTTATGTGCTGTGTGTTTTGAGTGCAATATGGGGGAGGGGAGCTGTGTATAATATACTATGTTGTATATGTGAATGTACTAGGTCCAATATGGGGTGGGGGTGTATAATGTACTGGGTGTTATAATGTACTACGGTGTGTTATATGGGGGGCACACTTGCCTTCCCTCCTGCATTTTGCAGGAGGCTCCTGCTTTTAGCCCAAGCGCAGTGCCAGTATTCCGCAAAGCTGCCCCCTCTTACAATGTGGATTGCGCATGCGCAAGTTTAGAATAAATGGGGATGGGGATTGAAAGGATAGCTGGTAGTCCTGTGGGAAGAACACAGCACGTGGCCCCTCCCCAAGCAGTGTGTCAGTCACCATGCTTACAGGCTCACATCCCACTCCTGACACCCCTCCCTCACAGGTACCCCTCTCCTAACTTTCTCCTCACATCCCCCTGACCACCTACCCACTCCACAAATGTATCCCTCTCCTGCTAACTCTCATCACATCCCCCTTTACCCACGGCACTGAGGTTAGAGCCTCTGGTTCGTCTATTTTAGATGTACATTCTTCATTGCTGTCTCCTTTCCCAGGACATGACTCCGGCATGGACGCAACTTGGCAGCAGTTCCTCACAGTCACCTCCATGCTGCCTGGTTAGTGCTCTCTTCTGCCCCATCTCCGACTGGCAGGGGTGGCGATACCCCTTCTATCGCCGTCCGCGCGACCCCCCCTCCCGTCCTCCATCGATCTCCTCCTCCCCCAGCAGGTGTCACAGCAGGGAGGACATCCGGCTGCAGGGGGAGGAGGAGACGCAGAGGGACACTGACAGCCGCCGGGATGTGACGGAGACCCCCGCAGACCACATCACAGGTATCGCGGGGGTCTCCGTCACCGCAACCCGATGCCAGCCGCATATGTTAGTACATATGTGTATCATCGTGGCGGCTGGCAGGCGAGGGGCGGCGATGTATATTAATACATCCCTCCCTGGGCCAAATGTACTAAGCTTGAAAAGTGATAAGATGGAGAGTGATAAACCACCAGCCAATCAGCTCCTACATGCCATGCCACAGTTTGAAAAATGACAGGTAGGAGCTGATTGGCTGGTGGTTTATCACTCTCCATTTTATCACTTTTCAAGGCTTAGTACATCTCACCCTCTATTCCTGACATCCTTTTCTCTCTTCCCCCTCTCTATCCTGGACACCCTCTCTCAGCCCTTTCGGTCTCTTCTCTCACCTCCTACTCTCCTCTCCTTTTCACCCCCTCTCTATCTCCGTCGCCTTCTCACTCTCACCCCCCCACCCAATCTCTCTATCCCTGAGACCCTCTCTCTATTCCCTCTCTCTCTCAATCCCCCATCTCTCTATCCTTGACACCCTCTCTTTTTCTCCCCCTTCTCTCTCTTAGCCCTCTATCCGTTACACCTTCTCTCACCCACTCTCTATTCCTGACATTCTCTCATCCCCTTTCTTTCTTTCTTTCTTCCCTCTCTCACAGCACCTTTCTCTATCCATGACACCTTCTCTCTTATCCCCCTTCTCTATATCCCTGACATCATCTGTCACCCCCTTCTTCTCATGCCCCTCTGACACCCTCTATCACCCCATTTCTCTCTCCCCTCTCTCTCAGCCCCTTTCTCTGTCCGTGACACTCACTCTCTCTTTCACCCCAATTATATCATCTCCAGCAACTCTCAGTCCTGGGAACTCTCTCTCTCACCCTCTCTTTATCCTTGACACTTTCTCACTCTTTCTGCCATTCCCTCACTTTTCCTGACAGCCAAATTATTTATCTCTTATCTTTCACACACTCTGACACTCTCTCATTCTCCTCCTCACGTTTCCTTCATTTACCCCCCCCCTGACATTCTCTATCTCTCTCTTTCGCGCGCACGCACACACACGCTTTCTCTCTTTCACTTCTCTCTGTTTGTGCCTGATTCCGCCTGTCTCATATTCTAATAGGGTGGGACCTGCAGAGGAGATGTCTAGTTTAAACCCCCCCAAGGTGCCCTGTTTAAAAAAAAAAAACAACCACAAGTCTACCAAATGTATAGTATGTCACATATACTCTATATAATGATGTATATGTCAGTATTATGCTCTGCTGTGTAATGTCAGCATGAGCCCTCATGTGTTATGTCAATGAGTAGCCCTGCTATGTGATGTCAGTCATGCTGTGTAATGTAGCTGTGATGTCAGGGAGTAGCCCTTCCGTGTAATGTAGCTGAGAGATCAGTGTGTAGCCAGTACTGCGCTTTGTACTTTCGTTTTTATGTGCCGCTGCAGGACACACCACTTGGTCACAGTAGACACACCCATATATGGAGATAGACACACCCCTTGGGTAGATTGTGACACGCCCCCTCAAGTGTGCTCTGCACAATGCTTTTCAGTGCAATCTATAATCTCCCTGAAACTAATTTTCAAAAGTAGGCAAGTATGTGGTAAGTGCACATGTGCAGAACACCCCCTGAGCATTGAGCAACCTGTGGGTGAGAACTGGAGCTCAGTCTGTATGTTGGTCATGTATGTGACTCCCACAGGGCTGCTGCATGGTGCTTCTGGGGATATCTATGTGTATGGGCATACCAGTGTATCCTCAGCAGCGCTACTCTATGGCTCAGGTTGTAATATCTCAGCCCCAGTGCTGTCTGCATTATTATACACTGTATATTATCTATCTGCTTTCCCAAAGTGTGACACAGGTGTATATAGACCAGATTATAATCTATGGGAAGCCTCTGTGTGTATACTATATGTTCTCTCTCTCTGCTGCAGTAGCTATGCGCGCTTTGCTAAGTTCTATGATAATAAACACATGTGAGTGTAATGGTAAATATGTGCCCGGCATGCCAATGTGGTGAGATACAGGTGCGCCAAACCGTACAGGCTAGCAAACTGCACGTAGCCATTAGTGCAGATGTAGGATAACTGGGCATACTGTATATAGGCTGGGATCACTGCTGCGTTCAGGTGACACCAAGTACATGTCACCCGCCGGGATTGCTTGCTGGATGGTTATACAGGGATTATTGTCACATTAGTTATACTGTAGTCTAAAGTGTATACTGTATTATCTACTATCCTAATGGGGCATACACACAGGGGGCGGGATGTACTAAAGGGAAAATGTGATAAAACGGGGGTTTTACCGCATTTTCCTATGTACCATTACCCGTCCGCCCCATCTCCGCCTGGCAGGGTATCGCCACCTCTGGGTGGCGATACCCTATAGATGCCTATGGGCTTCTATCGCCGCCCGCCGTCCTTGTGACCCCCCCTCCCATCCTCCATCGATCTACTCCTCCCCCAGCAGGTGTCACAGCCGGGAGGACATCCGGCTGTAGGGAGGAGGAGGAGAGGCAGGGGGACACTGACAGCCGCCAGGATGTGACGGAGACCCCCGCACACCACATTACAGGTATCGCGGGGGTCTCCGTCACCGCACCCCGATGCTAGCCGCATATGTTAGTACATATGCGGTAGCATCACGGCGGCTGGCGATGTACATAAATACATCCCGCCCAAGGGGATATGAGGCTTATTTCTAAGTGATCTGACTAGATCGCTTAGAAATGAGAAAAGGATCACTCCACGTGTATACCCTCTGGTGATGACGATTGCGCGGTCCCGCGCGTCGCTGTTGCCTGACTAGATTTACACATTTGCATCCAGTTATAAATCTAGTCATCGCCAGTGTTCTCACACCAGAGAACACTGGCCGTGACAGATTGTTCAGCACACAATGCTGAGCCATCTGTGCTTAACTGCAAATTTAGCACAAAGGCTCACTTGCACTGTGTGTGCACAGCTTTAGGGATGGACGTCTTTGCAATTGATGACAATAGTGCAACTGCCCATTGATTGTGGCATACTATGCAATGGATGACCATCAATGTTTTTACCTATTGATGGTGATCCATTTTCTTTGACTGATTGGATTGTGGGCCAATCAAAACATGTAGGCGGTGCTTCATGAGTGTTGGGGCAGAGCTATGCTGGTGGTAAGGGTTGCTGGTCTTACTGTACTGCATATTAAAATAATAATAATAAAAAATATATATATAATTTATGTAAGGTGCTAAACAACATATAATGGTGATTCAATTGTTTTGTGCACCCGTAGCTCTTGCCTAATGTAGTGGGAGCTAATGAATTGTTCGCAGCACTTGTCCTGGTCTTGTCGGCTGCATTTTTGCGGCCTAAATAAACTAGATGCAGCTTATTGCCCTACTGTGCGTGAAGGGTGCGAGGAGAAATCCAGGTGAGGTGCAGCCTGGGAGTCGGGTCACCAAACAATTGACTTTGATTTTAAAGCTTGTTTGTCACTGAGCTTATGTTGCAGGCATGTCCAAAATGTGGCCCTTCAGCTGTTTTGAAACTACACATCCCAGCATGCCTTGCCATAGTTTTAGTATTCCCTAATAGCAAAGCTGTGGCAAGGCATGATGGGACTTGCAGTTTCACAACAGCTGGCGGGCCATAGTTTGGACATGATTGGTGTATTGGGTTCGTTAGCTGTTCACTAGCCTTTTGCACAAACCACTTTGGTACATATGGAGATGTAGGGGGAAATTTACCAATATGAAAAACCTAGTTTTTCGTATTGGTATTTTCCCTACGACTGCATACGACTGTTTAAGTCGTATGCAAAGTCGTGTTCCGGAGGATCAGTTACAAAGCAGTCATATACGACTGCTTTGTAACCCTCCGATGGTGTAATGATTCGTATTAGCGGCCGTATATACGGCTGCTAATACGAATTATTTCTAGCAGTCTGCACGGATCAGTCAGATCCGTGCAGGCTGCATGGTGTAAAAAAAATAGAAAAAAAAATAAATTAAAAAAAAAAACGGCGTGGGGTCCCCCCCACAGCCGAAACCAGCACCAGGCTGACAGAGCCTGGAGCCGGTAATTAAAAATCAGGGAACCCGACAAATAGGGGTTCCCCGATTTTTAACAACCAGCCCCAGGCTCCTGCTCCGGGGCTGGTTCCCAAAATACGGGGGACAAAATGAGTAGGGGTCCCCCGTATTTCAAGAACCAGCCCCAGGCAAAACCAGCCAGCGGGTAATGCCACAGCCGGGGGGAGACTTTTTATGCAAGTCCCCCCGGCCAAAGCATTAACCCTACCGACCAGTCAGCCTGGCCAGGGGCCCTGGGGGAGTGGGGACCCCCCCAATAAAGGGGTCCCCCCCCTCCAGGACTTACCTGACCAGGCTGAAGCCTGGTGCTGTCCTCGGTGCCCCTGGGCGGTGGGCATCGAGCTGATGGTTTTGTGTAAAAAATAGAATAAAAACCATTGTTTTTTACTGTGGCACTACAAGTGCCAGCAAGCTGGGACTTGGATAACCACAAGTCCCAGCCTGCTGGGCATTAAAGGGCCCGCTGGGTCTTGTAGTGCCACCGTAAAAAAAATAGTTAAATAAAACACACTGACACCCGTTTTAAATAAAAGTTTAATACACACATTACATACATACTGATACTTACCTTTCTTGATCCCGTAGGTAGCCCTGGTCCTGATGTCCGGTGTCGTCCTCCAGGTCCATGTCGGCTGTCTGCGTCGTCCTCCGGGTCCATGTCGACGGTCCGTGTCGTCCTCCAGGTCCATGGCGGTGTCCGGGTCCGAAGAAATCCATGTTGGAGCTGTGGAAGGAAATCCTACTCACCTGTTCCTGCGCTGAAGAAGTCTTCTCTTGATCCGACGTAGTCCAGGTAATCTTCCTGCTGTCGCCGGTCCCCGCTGTCTGCGCTGTCCGTGCATCGCGCTGAGGAGAGATGCTGAAGTTTCATATTCGGCGCCTCTCCTCAGACTCAATTCTATTGGCCGCCTAGCAGGCCAATCAGGAGCCGACTTTCTCGGCTCCTGATTGGCCTGCTAGGCGGCCAATAGAATTGAGTCTGAGGAGAGGCGCCGAATATGAAACTTCAGCATCTCTCCTCAGCGCGATGCACGGACAGCGCAGACAGCGGGGACCGGCGACAGCAGGAAGATTACCTGGACTACGTCGGATCAAGAGAAGACTTCTTCAGCGCAGGACCAGGTGAGTAGGATTTCCTTCCACAGCTCCAACATGGATTTCTTCGGACCCGGACACCGCCATGGACCTGGAGGACGACACGGACCGTCGACATGGACCCGGAGGACGACGCAGACAGCCGACATGGACCTGGAGGACGACACCGGACATCAGGACCAGGGCTACCTACGGGATCAAGAAAGGTAAGTATCAGTATGTATGTAATGTGTGTATTAAACTTTTATTTAAAACGGGTGTCAGTGTGTTTTATTTAACTATTTTTTTTACGGTGGCACTACAAGACCCAGCGGGCCCTTTAATGCCCAGCAGGCTGGGACTTGTGGTTATCCAAGTCCCAGCTTGCTGGGGAGGCTTGCTGGCACTTGTAGTGCCACAGTAAAAAACAATGGTTTTTATTCTATTTTTTACACAAAACCATCAGCTCGATGCCCACCGCCCAGGGGCATCGAGGACAGCACCAGGCTTCAGCCTGGTCAGGTAAGTCCTGGAGGGGGGGGACCCCTTTATTGGGGGGGTCCCCACTCCCCCAGGGCCCCTGGCCAGGCTGACTGGTCGGTAGGGTTAATGCTTTGGCCGGGGGGACTTGCATAAAAAGTCTCCCCCCGGCTGTGGCATTACCCTGCTGGCTTGTTTTGCCTGGGGCTGGTTCTTGAAATACGGGGGACCCCTACTCATTTTGTCCCCCGTATTTTGGGAACCAGCCCCGGACCTGGAGCCTGGGGCTGGTTGTTAAAAATCGGGGAACCCCTATTTGTCGGGCTCCCTGATTTTTAATTACCGGCCCCGGCTCCTTCAGCCTGGTGCTGGTTATGGCTGTGGGGGGGACCCCACGCCGTTTTTTTTTTTATTTATTTATTTTTCTATTTTTTTACACTGTAGCCTGCACGGATCTGACTGATCCGTGCAGGCAAAAACGCAAATAGAACAGGAAAATGGTGTTCTATTTTCCTGTCGTATTTGCGTGGGTGTTTCACACCACTAAGCAGCCGTATTGTCAGTACGGCTGCTTAGTAAATCAGAAACCACCATTCTTTTGAATGGTGATTTCTGTCGTATCCTATCGATGGTGTAGGGCATTCGTATTTGTAACTACAAATACGAATGTTCCATCTTTAGGACTACGAATTGTTGTATTTTTGGGATTGTAAATCCCGAAAATACAAATTCGTAAAAAAAAGGTGTATTTCTCCCTACGAATACACCTTTTTTCTACGAATCCATTTTGGTAAATGTCCCCCGTAATCTCTTTATTAGTCTTTTTATTAGTCTTGCACTCTACTATTACATATAATGCATGCCTTGACACCGTTTCACCGTTCGTGACACCCAAAATGTCGTTAAAATATTTGTTCCAACCAGATTGTTGCTCGGAAAATGTCCAAACTTTTTATTTCTTTACATTTTTGAAATACACAAAATGTTAAAATTGGATGTGAATTTCTACTTCATTTCCTTACATACAGGGAGCAACTTCTATCAGTCACCCCACCTTGACAAAGTGCCCAGCGAGGCATGAAACGGGTTGGAGACTTAAGGAGAGGAGAAGCCATCTTGCTGCTGCCCGAAGTACCGACACGCCAGTCGCTGACGTCAGCAAGCCGCGTCCCGGGACCAAAGCCGCAACAGAAGATTCCACCCAGAAGCGGACAGCAACTGAGCTGAGGAATACCGCTGCCTCTGTAAGGTTAGGGTTAGTAGGGAAAGCGCGACAATCTCCCTCTCTCACCTCACATCCTCCAAAAGGAGTGTAAACATTATTTTACTAATACATTTTTACTTTACAGGTGTCACTCGTATAAACTAATCCCAGCGCTCTTTTTTACCCCTCAGAACCTTTGCATTTATGAGAGCTGCTATACCATCAGTGCAGTTGATTTAACATTTTTCTCCTCACTTAGGATTATGGGGTATGGGACATTATACAGTAACACCGGGGGGATGTGACCAGAGAGGTGACTGCTGGGAATGGGAAATTAGACAGTAACACCTGGGGGGGGATGTGACCAGAGAGGTGACTGCTGGGAATGGGAAATTATACAGTAACACCGGGGGATGTGAAGGAGAGGTGACTGTTGGGATTGGGACATTGTACAGTAACACCGGGGGAAGTGACTGGAGAGGTGGCTGCTGGAAATGGGACATTATACAGTAACACCGAGAGATGTGACCGGAGAGGTGACTGCTGGGTATGGGACATTATACAGGAATGAGGCATTATCCAGTAACCCCTGAGAGGTGACTGCTGGGAATGAGGCATTATACAGTAACACCAGGGGATGTGACCGGAGAGGTGACTGCTGGGTATGGGACAGTATACAGTAACATCAGAAGAATGTAACCAGAGAGGTGTGTGCTGGGAATGGGACATTATACAGTAACACCGGAGGATGAGACCGGAGAGGTGACTGCTGGGAATGGGGCATTATACAGTAACACAGGGGAATGTGACCGGAGAGGAGACTGCTGGGAATGGGACATTATACAGTAACAAAGGGGATGTGACCAGAGAGGTGACTGCTGGGAATGGGTCATTATACATTAGCATTGGGGGATGTGACCGGAGAGGTGACTGCTGGGAATGGGGAATTACACAGTAACACCGGAGAGGTGACCGCTGGGAATGAGGCATTATACAGTAACATCGGGGGATGTGACCAGAGAGGTGACTACTGGGAATGTGGAATTATACAGTAACACCGGGGGAGGTGACTGCTGGAAATGGGACATGATACAGTAACACCGGGGGATGTGACCGTAGAGGATACAGCTGGGAATGGGACATTATACAGTAACACCTGGGGATGTGACCGTAGAGGATACAGCTGGGAATGGGACATTATACAGTAAAACCGGGGGATGTGAACGGAGAGGTGGCTGCTGGGAATGGGGCATTATACAGTGACCCGGGGGAAGTGACTGGAGAGGTGGCTGCTGGAAATGGGACACTATACAGTAACACCGGGAGATGGGACCGGAGAGGTGACTGCTGGGTATGGGACATTATACAGGAATGAGGCATTATCCAGTAACCCCAGAGAGGTGACTGCTGGGAATGAGGCATTATACAGTAACACCGGGGGATGTGACCGGAGAGGTGACTGCTGGAAATGGGACATTATACAGTAATACCGGGGGATGTGACCGGAGAGGTGACTGCTGGGTATGGGACATTATACAGTAACACTGGGGGATGTGACCAGAGAGGTGACTGCTTGGAATGGGGAATTATACAGTAACACCGTTGGAGGTGACTGCTGGAAATGGGACATTATACAGTAACACCGGGGGATGTGACCGGAGAGGTGACTGCTGGGAATGGGGCATTATAGAGTAACACCGTTGGATGTGACCAGAGAGGTGACTGCTGGAAATGGGGCATTATAGAGTAACACCGGGGGATGTGACTGGAGAGGTGATTGCTTGGAATGGGACATTATACAGTAACACCGGGGGGATGTGACCAGAGAGGTGACTGCTGGGAATGGGAAATTATACAGTAACACCGGGGGATGTGACCGGAGAGGTGGCTGCTGGCAATGGGGCATTATACAGTAACCCTGGCGGTTGTGACGGAGAGGTGACTGCTGGGATTGGGACATTATACAGTAAAACCGGGGGATGTGACCAGAGAGGTGACTGCTGGGAATGGGGCATTATAGAGTAACACCGTTGGATGTGACCAGAGAGGTGACTGCTGGGAATGGGGCATTATAGAGTAATCCTGGCGGATGTGACAGAGAGGTGACTGCTGGGATTGGGGCATTATAGAGTAACACCGTTGGATGTGACCAGAGAGGTGACTGCTGGAAATGGGGCATTATAGAGTAACACAGGGGGATGTGACCTGAGAGGTGATTGGTGGGAATGGGAAATTATACAGTATCACCAGGGGGATGTGACCAGAGAGGTGACTGCTGGGAATGGGACATTATACAGTAACACCGGGGAATATGACCGGAGAGGTGGCTGCTGGGAATGGGGCATTATACAGTAACCCTGGCGGATGTGACGGAGAGGTGACTGCTGGGATTGGGACATTATACAGTAAAACCGGGGGATGTGACCAGAGAGGTGACTGCTGGGATTGGGGCATTATACAGTAAAACCTGGGGATGTGACCAGAGAGGTGACTGCTGGGATTGGGGCATTATACAGTAAAACCTGGTGATGTGACCGGAGAGGTGACTGCTGGGAATGGGGCATTATACAGGAGCACCGGGGGATGTGACCGGAGAGGTGACTGCTGGGAATGGGACATTATACAGTAACACCAGGGGATGTGCCTGATTGCTAGAGAGGCCGTCCTGCCGAATACCGGTTCCCACCGTTTCCCCTCCCTACAATGCAAGGGGATGTGTAACAAAGACACTTGCCCTCGTATTCCACTGCTACAGGAGAAATCCTTCGATGGTTGGCGACCATGAAAATATTTCTCCTGCCTTCACAAATAAGTCAATCTCAGTGCTGGATCATGAATAGTCAAAGTACATGACCGGACACACTGATACAGCTTTCACATCGCAAAATGCAGGGTCGCACCGGGACTTTGAAACGGTTCAGTCCCAGCCAGGGCTGTCTTAACGGGATGCAGTTAAAATCCCGTTGGAGGGAATCTTGGCGTTCAGAATCCCGATGCCGGAATCCCGACCGCCGAAATCCCGACACTTTCTCCCTCCGTGGGTGTCCACGACACCCCTGGAGGGAGAATAAATTAGCGTGCCGAGCGTAGCAAGGCACCGGGCCTGCTGCGTGGCGAGTGCAGCGAGCCCGCAAGGGGGGGCGATCCACGTGCCCCCCTTGTCAGGATTTCGGCGTTCGGGATTCCGGCGTCGGGATTTTGAACGCCGGGATCCCGACCGCCGGGATTTCATACTGAATCCGTCGTAACAGCAGTGTAGGCCCCTGGGCAAAGCAATGCACTGGGACCCTTACCTATTCTCCCCTCCTCAGAAAAACTCTAAAGGTGCCCATACACATTCCAATGCGGCGGGTGCAATGTGTGCTTTGAGATGCGCGCTCCCGCGGCATCTCATCGCACTGTACAAAAAGTATGTGCTGCACATACTTTTGTACTTGCTTTTCATCGCATTGCATGCACAACGCATGTACAAGGCATGCGATGCGTGCTATTTAAGCTCAAAATGCACGCCCGCATCGAGACGTGTATGGGCACCTTAAGGCTGGTTTCACACACTCCGGCTCCTGCCGGACGGTGAAATCCCGCACGGCCAGGGAGCCGTGCCTCACACACTAGTTTATCATGGAAGGGATGGCCACAGCCTGGCAGCCGTCCCTTCCAGTGGCGGGATTCGGCTGCAACCGTGCGGCCGGGCCGTGGCCGTCCCGTGTGAATGGACACAATAGTGTCCATTCACAACTAGTGTGTGCGGCACGGCTCCCTGGCCGTGCGGGATTTCACCGTCCGGCAGGAGCCGGAGTGTGTGAAACCAGCCTTAGTCAGAGAGAACCTGAGAATTCTGACTGGGAAGTGCAATTAACAGGTCAGATGTGGACTGCTGCTTTGAAGTTGGATATCTCCATTTCCCCAGGGCCGATTTTCAAAATTCTGGTATCCCTGGAAAAAGGGGATCCTCAGCTATCAGAGTATGGCCCTTATACACCTGGGGCCCCAGAGCAAGTGCCCATTAAGCCCATACAAAAAGACCGCCCTGGTCCCGGTTCGCTGACGTCATCCGGGGGCGATTATGCTGTGTACACACGGGGGCGATAGGGGCTGAAATCGCTGGGAATATGGTCGCTGAGCAACCATATTGCCAGTGATTGGAGTGTGCACCAGCGATAAATCGCCGGGTGCGCGCTCCCGTTTTCAGCCCCTGAATGGTCGCTGGTCGGAGGAGCATGCTCCTCCGACCAGCGACATCCCCTGCCTCTTCACCCAGCAGTGTTTAAATTTTCATCTGCGACCATCTCTGGTCGCAGATGAAAACGGCACACTGGGCAATATGATTGCTGAGCAATATATTGCTAGCGATCATATTGCCCCGTGTGTACGCACCTTTATTCCTAACAATTTTGCTGCACCCGTCATCTTGAAACGTGCACATGTCCCTTTGATAATGAATTTACAAGACTGCCTAATTAGAGCAATAATTGATATTTGCGTGGAGATTAATAACAGTATTACAGACACACATGCTATGACCGATAACACACACGTAACAGACTTATTTTAATTTTTTTTCTAATGCACTTTATTTCACATTTATCACTTTTCACTTATGTTTTTAACCCCTTCCTGACAGAGCCAGTTTTTGCGTTCCTGACAGAGCCCTTTTTTTCAAATCTGACATGTATCACTTAAGTGGGGATAACTTTTTTTTGCTTTTACTTATCCCAGTGATTTTGAGATTGTTTTTTCGTGACACATTGTACTTCAAATTAGTGGTAAATTTGGGTCGATACAGACTGTGTTTTTTTGTGAAAAATACCAAAATGTCGTAAAAAAATGGAAAATTTAGCAATTTGCAAAATGTTAAATTTTCTGCTTGTGAGACAAATAATCATACCACTCAAAATAGTTAATAACTAACATAGACCATATGTCTACTTTATGTTTCCATCATTATTTCAACTTCCTTTTAATTTTTTTGGACACTAGGAGGCTTACAATATGAATAGCAAATTCTCAAATTTTCAAGAAAATTTCAAACACTGATTTTTTTAGGGACCAGTTCAGTTCTGATGTGACTTTGAGGGACTTGTATGTGAGACACCCCCATAAATGATACCATTTCAAAAACTGCACCCCTCACAGTATTCAAAACAGCATTTTGGAAGTTTGTTAACCCTTTAGGTGTTTCACAGGAATTAAAACAAAGTGTAGGTGAAATTTCAAAATTTCATTTTTTTTGCAGATTTGCAATTTTAATACATTTTTCTAAGGAACAAAGTACATTTTACTAGAGAAATGTGACTAAAAATTGATTCCCCCAATTCTTTTGTTTTCATAAATATCCTATATGTGGCCCTAGTGTGCACGTGGACCAAACCACAGGCTTCATAATAGAAGGAGCACCTACTTGATTTTGGAGCCTCCTTTTTATGAGATTATTTTTTAGGCACCATGTAGGTTTCTAGGCACCATAAGATGCTAAAATTTAGGAACCCCCCCACAAGTGACCCCATTTTGCAAACTACACCCCTCAGGGAATTCATCTAGGGGTATAGTGTACATTTCAAACCCCCAGGGGTTTCACCAATTGTGGTACAACTGGGCAGTGAAAATGAAAAATTAAATTTTTTACACAAAAATGCAGTTCTGGCTCAAAATTTTTCATTTTCAGAAGGTATGAAGGAGAAAAAGCACCCCAAAATCTGTGCCCCAATTTCTCCCGAGTACGGCAATGCCTCACATGTGACCAAAAAATACCATTTGGGTGCATGGCAGGACTCAGAAAGGAAGGAGTGATTTTTGGATTTTGCAGCTCAGATTCTGGTGGAATGTTGGTGGGTGCTATGTTGCATTAGCAAGACCCCCCAAGCACCAATACAGTGGAACCCCCCCACAAGTGACCCCATTTTGCAAACTACACCCCTCAGGGAATTCATCTAGGGGTATAGTGTACATTTCAAACCCCCAGGGGTTTCACCAATTTTGATACAACTGGGCAGTGAAAATGAAAAATTACATTTTTTTTACACAAAAATGCAGTTCTGGCTCAAAATTTTTCATTTTCATAAGGTATGAAGGAGAAAAAGCACCCCAAAATCTGTGCCCCAATTTCTCCCGAGTATGGCAATGCCTCATATGTGACCAAAAAATACCATTTGGGTGCATGGCAGGACTCAGAAAGGAAGGAGTGATTTTTGGTGGTGGAATGTTGGTGGGTGCTATGTCGCATTAGCAAGACCCCCAAAGCACCAATACAGTGGAACCCCCCCACAAGTGACCCCATTTTGCAAACTACACCCCTCAGGGAATTCATCTAGGGGTATAGTGTACATTTCAAACCCCCAGGGGTTTCACCAATTTTGATACAACTGGGCAGTGAAAATGAAAAATTACATTTTTTTACACAAAAATGCAGTTCTGGCTCAAAATTTTTCATTTTCAGAAGGTATGAAGGAGAAAAAGCACCCCAAAATCTGTGCCCCAATTTCTCCCGAGTACGGCAATGCCTCACATGTGACCAAAAAATACCATTTGGGTGCATGGCAGGACTCAGAAGGGAAGGAGTGATTTTTGGATTTTGCAGCTCAGATTCTGGTGGAATTTTGGTGGGTGCTATGTCGCATTAGCAAGACCCCCCAAGCACCAATACAGTGGAACCCCCCCACAAGTGACCCCATTTTGCAAACTACACCCCTCAGGGAATTCATCTAGGGGTATAGTGTACATTTCAAACCCCCAGGGGTTTCACCAATTTTGATACAACTGGGCAGTGAAAATTAATAATTACATTTTTTTACACAAAAATGCAGTTCTGGCTCAAAATTTTTCATTTTCATAAGGTATGAAGGAGAAAAAGCACCCCAAAATCTGTGCCCCAATTTCTCCCGAGTATGGCAATGCCTCATATGTGACCAAAAAATACCATTTGGGTGCATGGCAGGACTCAGAAAGGAAGGAGTGATTTTTGGTGGTGGAATGTTGGTGGGTGCTATGTCGCATTAGCAAGACCCCCAAAGCACCAATACAGTGGAACCCCCCCACAAGTGACCCCATTTTGCAAACTACACCCCTCAGGGAATTCATCTAGGGGTATAGTATACATTTTAAACCCCCAGGGGTTTCACCAATTTTGATACAACTGGGCTGTGCAAATGCAAAATTACATTTTTTACACAAAAATGCAGTTCTGGCTCAAAATGTTTCATTTTCACAAGGAATGAAGGAGACAAAGCACCCCAAAATCTGTGCCCCAATTTCTCCCGAGTACGGCAATGCCTCACATGTGACCAAAAAATACCATTTGGGTGCATGGCAGGACTCAGAAAGGAAGGAGTGATTTTTGGATTTTGCAGCTCAGATTCTGGTGGAATGTTGGTGGGTGCTATGTTGCATTAGCAAGACCCCCCAAGCACCAATACAGTGGAACCCCCCCCACAAGTGACCCCATTTTGCAAACTACACCCCTCAGGGAATTCATCTAGGGTTATAGTGTACATTTCAAACCCCCAGGGGTTTCACCAATTTTGATACAACTGGGCAGTGAAAATGAAAAATTACATTTTTTTACACAAAAATGCAGTTCTGGCTCAAAATTTTTCATTTTCATAAGGTATGAAGGAGAAAAAGCACCCCAAAATCTGTGCCCCAATTTCTCTCGAGTATGGCAATGCCTCATATGTGACCAAAAAATACCAGTTGGGTGCATGGCAGGACTCAGAAGGGAAGGAGTGATTTTTGGTGGTGGAATGTTGGTGGGTGCTATGTCGCATTAGCAAGACCCCCAAAGCACCAATACAGTGGAACCCCCCCACAAGTGACCCCATTTTGCAAACTACACCCCTCAGGGAATTCATCTAGGGGTATAGTGTACATTTCAAACCCCCAGGGGTTTCACCAATTTTGATACAACTGGGCAGTGAAAATGAAAAATTACATTTTTTTACACAAAAATGCAGTTCTGGCTCAAAATTTTTCATATTCAGAAGGTATGAAGGAGAAAAAGCACCCCAAAATCTGTGCCCCAATTTCTCCCGAGTACGGCAATGCCTCACATGTGACCAAAAAATACCATTTGGGTGCATGGCAGGACTCAGAAGGGAAGGAGTGATTTTTGGATTTTGCAGCTCAGATTCTGGTGGAATTTTGGTGGGTGCTATGTCGCATTAGCAAGACCCCCCAAGCACCAATACAGTGGAACCCCCCCACAAGTGACCCCATTTTGCAAACTACACCCCTCAGGGAATTCATCTAGGGGTATAGTGTACATTTCAAACCCCCAGGGGTTTCACCAATTTTGATACAACTGGGCTGTGCAAATGCAAAATTACATTTTTTACACAAAAATGCAGTTTTGGCTCAAACTTTTTCATTTTCAGAAGGTATGAAGGAGAAAAAGCACCCCAAAATCTGTGCCCCAATTTCTCCCGAGTACGGCAATGCCTCACATGTGACCAAAAAATACCATTTGGGTGCATGGCAGGACTCAGAAGGGAAGGAGTGATTTTTGGATTTTGCAGCTCAGATTCTGGTGGAATTTTGGTGGGTGCTATGTCGCATTAGCAAGACCCCCCAAGCACCAATACAGTGGAACCCCCCCACAAGTGACCCCATTTTGCAAACTACACCCCTCAGGGAATTCATCTAGGGGTATAGTGTACATTTCAAACCCCCAGGGGTTTCACCAATTTTGATACAACTGGGCAGTGAAAATGAAAAATTACATTTTTTTACACAAAAATGCAGTTCTGGCTCAAAATTTTTCATTTTCAGAAGGTATGAAGGAGAAAAAGCACCCCAAAATCTGTGCCCCAATTTCTCCCGAGTACGGCAATGCCTCACATGTGACCAAAAAATACCATTTGGGTGCATGGCAGGACTCAGAAGGGAAGGAGTGATTTTTGGATTTTGCAGCTCAGATTCTGGTGGAATTTTGGTGGGTGCTATGTCGCATTAGCAAGACCCCCCAAGCACCAATACAGTGGAACCCCCCCACAAGTGACCCCATTTTGCAAACTACACCCCTCAGGGAATTCATCTAGGGGTATAGTGTACATTTCAAACCCCCAGGGGTTTCACCAATTTTGATACAAATGGGCAGTGAAAATTAATAATTACATTTTTTTACACAAAAATGCAGTTCTGGCTCAAAATTTTTCATTTTCATAAGGTATGAAGGAGAAAAAGCACCCCAAAATCTGTGCCCCAATTTCTCCCGAGTATGGCAATGCCTCATATGTGACCAAAAAATACCATTTGGGTGCATGGCAGGACTCAGAAAGGAAGGAGTGATTTTTGGTGGTGGAATGTTGGTGGGTGCTATGTCGCATTAGCAAGACCCCCAAAGCACCAATACAGTGGAACCCCCCCACAAGTGACCCCATTTTGCAAACTACACCCCTCAGGGAATTCATCTAGGGGTATAGTATACATTTTAAACCCCCAGGGGTTTCACCAATTTTGATACAACTGGGCTGTGCAAATGCAAAATTACATTTTTTACACAAAAATGCAGTTCTGGCTCAAAATGTTTCATTTTCACAAGGAATGAAGGAGACAAAGCACCCCAAAATCTGTGCCCCAATTTCTCCCGAGTACGGCAATGCCTCACATGTGACCAAAAAATACCATTTGGGTGCATGGCAGGACTCAGAAAGGAAGGAGTGATTTTTGGATTTTGCAGCTCAGATTCTGGTGGAATGTTGGTGGGTGCTATGTTGCATTAGCAAGACCCCCCAAGCACCAATACAGTGGAACCCCCCCCACAAGTGACCCCATTTTGCAAACTACACCCCTCAGGGAATTCATCTAGGGTTATAGTGTACATTTCAAACCCCCAGGGGTTTCACCAATTTTGATACAACTGGGCAGTGAAAATGAAAAATTACATTTTTTTACACAAAAATGCAGTTCTGGCTCAAAATTTTTCATTTTCATAAGGTATGAAGGAGAAAAAGCACCCCAAAATCTGTGCCCCAATTTCTCTCGAGTATGGCAATGCCTCATATGTGACCAAAAAATACCAGTTGGGTGCATGGCAGGACTCAGAAGGGAAGGAGTGATTTTTGGTGGTGGAATGTTGGTGGGTGCTATGTCGCATTAGCAAGACCCCCAAAGCACCAATACAGTGGAACCCCCCCACAAGTGACCCCATTTTGCAAACTACACCCCTCAGGGAATTCATCTAGGGGTATAGTGTACATTTCAAACCCCCAGGGGTTTCACCAATTTTGATACAACTGGGCAGTGAAAATGAAAAATTACATTTTTTTACACAAAAATGCAGTTCTGGCTCAAAATTTTTCATATTCAGAAGGTATGAAGGAGAAAAAGCACCCCAAAATCTGTGCCCCAATTTCTCCCGAGTACGGCAATGCCTCACATGTGACCAAAAAATACCATTTGGGTGCATGGCAGGACTCAGAAGGGAAGGAGTGATTTTTGGATTTTGCAGCTCAGATTCTGGTGGAATTTTGGTGGGTGCTATGTCGCATTAGCAAGACCCCCCAAGCACCAATACAGTGGAACCCCCCCACAAGTGACCCCATTTTGCAAACTACACCCCTCAGGGAATTCATCTAGGGGTATAGTGTACATTTCAAACCCCCAGGGGTTTCACCAATTTTGATACAACTGGGCTGTGCAAATGCAAAATTACATTTTTTACACAAAAATGCAGTTTTGGCTCAAAATTTTTCATTTTCAGAAGGTATGAAGGAGAAAAAGCACCCCAAAATCTGTGCCCCAATTTCTCCCGAGTACGGCAATGCCTCACATGTGACCAAAAAATACCATTTGGGTGCATGGCAGGACTCAGAAAGGAAGGAGTGATTTTTGGATTTTGCAGCTCAGATTCTGGTGGAATGTTGGTGGGTGCTATGTTGCATTAGCAAGACCCCCCAAGCACCAATACAGTGGAACCCCCCCACAAGTGACCCCATTTTGCAAACTACACCCCTCAGGGAATTCATCTAGGGGTATAGTGTACATTTCAAACCCCCAGGGGTTTCACCAATTTTGATACAACTGGGCAGTGAAAATGAAAAATTACATTTTTTTACACAAAAATGCAGTTCTGGCTCAAAATTTTTCATTTTCATAAGGTATGAAGGAGAAAAAGCACCCCAAAATCTGTGCCCCAATTTCTCCCGAGTATGGCAATGCCTCATATGTGACCAAAAAATACCATTTGGGTGCATGGCAGGACTCAGAAAGGAAGGAGTGATTTTTGGTGGTGGAATGTTGGTGGGTGCTATGTCGCATTAGCAAGACCCCCAAAGCACCAATACAGTGGAACCCCCCCACAAGTGACCCCATTTTGCAAACTACACCCCTCAGGGAATTCATCTAGGGGTATAGTGTACATTTCAAACCCCCAGGGGTTTCACCAATTTTGATACAACTGGGCAGTGAAAATGAAAAATTACATTTTTTTACACAAAAATGCAGTTCTGGCTCAAAATTTTTCATTTTCATAAGGTATGAAGGAGAAAAAGCACCCCAAAATCTGTGCCCCAATTTCTCCCGAGTACGGCAATGCCTCACGTGACCAAAAAATACCATTTGGGTGCATGGCAGGACTCAGAAGGGAAGGAGTGATTTTTGGATTTTGCAGCTCAGATTCTGGTGGAATTTTGGTGGGTGCTATGTCGCATTAGCAAGACCCCCCAAGCACCAATACAGTGGAACCCCCCCACAAGTGACCCCATTTTGCAAACTACACCCCTCAGGGAATTCATCTAGGGGTATAGTGTACATTTCAAACCCCCAGGGGTTTCACCAATTTTGATACAACTGGGCTGTGCAAATGCAAAATTACATTTTTTACACAAAAATGCAGTTCTGGCTCAAAATTTTTCATTTTCACAAGGAATGAAGGAGACAAAGCACCCCAAAATCTGTGCCCCAATTTCTCCTGAGTACGGCAATGCCTCACATGTGACCAAAAAATACCATTTGGGTGCATGGCAGGACTCAGAAAGGAAGGAGTGATTTTTGGATTTTGCAGCTCAGATTCTGGTGGAATGTTGGTGGGTGCTATGTTGCATTAGCAAGACCCCCCAAGCACCAATACAGTGGAACCCCCCCACAAGTGACCCCATTTTGCAAACTACACCCCTCAGGGAATTCATCTAGGGGTATAGTGTACATTTCAAACCCCCAGGGGTTTCACCAATTTTGATACAACTGGGCAGTGAAAATGAAAAATTACATTTTTTTACACAAAAATGCAGTTCTGGCTCAAAATTTTTCATTTTCATAAGGTATGAAGGAGAAAAAGCACCCCAAAATCTGTGCCCCAATTTCTCCCGAGTACGGCAATGCCTCACATGTGACCAAAAAATACCATTTGGGTGCATGGCAGGACTCAGAAGGGAAGGAGTGATTTTTGGATTTTGCAGCTCAGATTCTGGTGGAATTTTAGTGGGTGCTATGTCGCATTAGCAAGACCCCCCAAGCACCAATACAGTGGAACCCCCCACAAGTGACCCCATTTTGCAAACTACACCCCTCAGGGAATTCATCTAGGGGTATAGTGTACATTTCAAACCCCCAGGGGTTTCACCAATTTTGATACAACTGGGCTGTGCAAATGCAAAATTACATTTTTTACACAAAAATGCAGTTCTGGCTCAAAATTTTTCATTTTCACAAGGAATGAAGGAGACAAAGCACCCCAAAATCTGTGCCCCAATTTCTCCCGAGTACGGCAATGCCTCACATGTGACCAAAAAATACCATTTGGGTGCATGGCAGGACTCAGAAAGGAAGGAGTGATTTTGCAGCTCAGATTCTGGTGGAATGTTGGTGGGTGCTATGTCGCATTAGCAAGACCCCCAAAGCACCAATACAGTGGAACCCCCCCACAAGTGACCCCATTTTGCAAACTACACCCCTCAGGGAATTCATCTAGGGGTATAGTGTACATTTCAAACCCCCAGGGGTTTCACCAATTTTGATACAACTGGGCAGTGAAAATGAAAAATTACATTTTTTTACACAAAAATGCAGTTCTGGCTCAAAATTTTTCATTTTCATAAGGTATGAAGGAGAAAAAGCACCCCAAAATCTGTGCCCCAATTTCTCCCGAGTACGGCAATGCCTCATGTGTGACCAAAAAGTGGCAGGACTCAGAAGGGAAGGAGTGATATTTGGATTTTGCAGCACAAATTCTGGTGGAATGTTGGTGGGTGCTATGTCGCATTAGCAAGACCCCCAAAGCACCAATACAGTGGAACCCCCCCACAAGTGACCCCATTTTGCAAACTACACCCCTCAGGGAATTCATCTAGGGGTATAGTGTACATTTCAAACCCCCAGGGGTTTCACCAATTTTGATACAACTGGACAGTGAAAATGAAAAATTACATTTTTTTACACAAAAATGCAGTTCTGGCTCAAAATTTTTCATTTTCAGAAGGTATGAAGGAGAAAAAGCACCCCAAAATCTGTGCCCCAATTTCTCCCGAGTACGGCAATGTCTCACATGTGACCGAAAAATACCAGTTGGGTGCATGGCAGGACTCAGAAGGGAAGGAGTGATTTTTGGATTTTGCAGCTCAGATTCTGGTGGAATTTTGGTGGGTGCTATGTCGCATTAGCAAGACCCCCGAAGCACGGTGAAATTATGAACCTAATAATCCATAGATGTGTGGTATATTTTAAAACACTCCTTTATACATAGGCCGGGTTTGTCGGGGCAAGTGTCACACTGGAAAATAGTTTGCTTTATTATTCCCTTTTTATAGCAAACTTTGCACCTTTTTTGTGTCCTGCCCTTTTTTCCAGTGGAGGGGATTTCATCAGGAAAATGCTGCCCTGGTACAATACGGGGGCCAGTACTAGAAGTACTGGGGCCCTCTGCCTGCTGGTTCCCAAATATTAGGCCCTTTATGACTTCCTCTTGAAAGTGCATAAATGTCCCCCTCTGGCCGGTAGAACGGAATAGCACGTAAGCGTTATACAGTGCCATCTGGATGATATACACGGCCAGCTTCTTGTACCAGATTTTTGTTTTCCGCAGGGCACTGTACGGCTTCAGTACCTGATCTGAAAGATCCACTCCGCCCATGTACTTATTGTAATCCAGGATACAATTAGGTTTGGAGGTGTGGGTACTGGTACCTCGTACAGGGACGGAGGTGGTACTGTCTCCGTGAATTGTTGTCAGTATAAGGACATCCCTCTTGTCCTTATATTTGACCAACAACATATTTTCGGTGCATATTCCCCTGCTTTCACCCCTTCTCATTACTTGGGCAATGTGCGTTTTTGGGAGGCCTCTTTGGTTCTTGCGCACAGTACCGCAAGCTGCTGTACCTCTTGAACCAAGGGCCTTAAACAGGGGGATGCTGGTGTAAAAGTTATCCACATAGAGGTGATAACCTTTATCCAGGAAGGGGTGCACTAAATCCCAGACAATTTTTCCACTAACACCTACGAGGGAGGGGGGGCATTCTGGCGGTTCAATTCTTGAATCCTTCCCTTCATATACCCTAAACCTGTGGGTGTACCCTGAGGTGCTTTCACACAGCTTATACATTTTTATGCCATACCTTGCCCTCTTACTGGGAAGGTACTGGCGGAATTTAACCCTTCCTTTAAAATGTATAAGGGACTCGTCAATACAAATAAATTTTTCAGGGATGTACATCTCTGCAAATTTGGCACTGAAATGATCAATGACCGGCCTGACTTTGAATAGCCGGTCAAAGGTGGGATCATCTCTGGGAGGGCACTGTGCATTATCGTTGTAATGCAAAAATGTAAGGATCGTCTCAAATCGAGCCCGGGGCATGGCCATACGGTAAAATTGGGTGCTGTACAGAACATCTGTACTCCAATATTGCCTAATTTCTGGCTTTTTTACTATGCCCATATGAAACGCCAGACCCCAAAACGTCATCATCTCTACTGCATCTACAGGGGTCCACCTAGCAAATGATGACGTGGGGTTTTGAGCAATAAACTGCTGGGCATATAAATTAGTTTGGTCCACCATTAAATTTATAAAATCATCAGAGAAAAATAATTTGAAAAAGTCAATTTCTCTGAGACCTGTGGAATCAAATTGGATTCCTGGCATGGCCAAAAACTCAGGAACCTGGGGCACAAAATTGTCTGGTGGTGGGGTCCATACGAGATCAATTATTGGGGGGGTCTCAGCTGCTCTACGGGGGCGTCTTTGAGGGGGTCCCTCATCACCAGAGGAGGAAGAGGAGCTTAAGACAAATCCTTCAAATTCCCCGCTTGCATCACTGGCTGTGTCAGAGTCAGAGGCAAGCATGGCATATGCCTCCTCCGCTGAATACATTCTTCTGGATGACTGGGATGACATTTGGGATGACATTTGGGATGCCATTTTTATTTTTGTGTTACTGGTAGTGAAATGTTTCAACACGTGTATAGTGTAGGGGGGGGGGTACAAACTTTATTTCAACCCGGGGGGTATGTAGTGTGTAGTGTGTATGTAGTGCAGAAAAAAAAAATACTTTATACAGGAATTTGATCCCAATAAAAAAAAAAAAATTGAAGGGGTTAAAAAAAAAAAAAAAAGGTCCTGCGCCAAAAATTGAGCACAGATGTTGGTCAGTAACGTCCGTCACTGAACAGCGCTCAAAGGCAACAGGAATTTGATCAAAAAAAAAAAAAAAAGATCAACCCTGTGCCGAAAAAGCTGATCAGTGATGTACGTCACTGATCAGCGCACAGTGGCCACAGGACACCCACAAAATCACAGTGTGTGTAAAAAAAAAATTAAAAAAAGACCCCACAGCACTCTCAAAAAAAAAAAAGGTGATCAGTGATGCGACACTGATTACCAGTGAGGGGCAGCAGGTGCACAACCTTTGGTGCAACTGACAGTGCAACTGGCAGCAACTGACAGGTATATATAAAAAAAAAAAACCCTGCGCCCCCAAAAAGTTGCTGATCAGCACAGATATACTGATCAGCACAAAAGGGGGGGGGGTAGCAGACACAAAATATACACTCTCTATCACTCTCTCTCTCTATCTCTCTCTATCTCTCACTATCTATCACTATCTATCACTATCTATCACTATCTATCACTATCTATCAATCTAGGACACTGCAGCAGCAGCACTGACAGTTATATGTATAAAAAAAAACCTGCACCCCCAAAAAGGGGGGGTAGCAGACACAAAATATACACTCTCTATCACTCTCTGTCACTATCTCTCTCTATCTCTCTATCTCTCACTATCTATCACTATCTATCACTCTATGACACTGCAGCAGCAGCACTGACAGTTATATATATAAAAAAAAAACCTGCACCCCCAAAAAGGGGGGGTAGCAGACACAAATCTCTCTATCTGTCACTATCTATCACTATCTATCACTATCTATCACTCTATGACACTGCAGCAGCAGCACTGACAGTTATTTATATATAAAAAAAACCTGCACCCCCAAAAAGGGGGGGTAGCAGACACAAAATATAGCTCTCTCTGTCACTATCTCTCTATCTCTCTCTATCTCTCTCTCTATCTCTCTATCACACTACAGCAGCAGCAGGAAGTCCCAAGAAGTCAGATCCAGGAAGCGTCCAGCACGCTACAAGCAGTGATCAGGTGATCAGGTAAGGTATTTGCAAGGATCAGGTAAGTATTAGCAAGGATCAGGTCAGTATCACGGCAGATAGGCACGGTGACCGCTCTGCACGCTATTCCAGACCGGAATGGCGTCTGCAGCGCAGTCACCGTTAGTTTAAATGTCGCGCCTTGGCTGTGATTGGCTGTCGGTCCGACGGACCAATCACAGCCTTGGAGGAAGGTGGGGTGAGGGTGGGGTGAGGTGTCATCGTCACCGATGACCCCCTCATGCCCCCTTACGCCCGGCGGTGATTGACACCTGTGTTACCGAGCGTCTGATTCGCTGGTAACACAGGAAACCGCTGTGAATGGCTGTTCACACTGAACAGCCAATCACAGCGATCGCCGACGGGGGGGCGGCATCGCAGCCCCCCCTGGGCATGCAGGGACATGTCTGCTGTCAGGGACAGCAGACATCGTCCCTCTGTCACTGCGTCTCTAGACGCAGTGACAGTTTAAAGTCGTGACGTACATTTATGCCATGTGTCGGGAAGAACATCCCGGCCATGACGTAAATGTACGTCAAATGTCGGGAAGGGGTTAATATTTCGCTGTCCTTAATAAATGAATCAATAAACATCATGTTTTAGCCAATTCTCTGTTTCTTGGGTCACTTTATTAATGTACCTATAACATTAATCAGAACATTAATATATGCTAACCTAGATTGCCCCTTGTAGGAATACTTTATCTTTCTTTGCTTCCAAGTCTAATACATATTCCTGGGTGCGCCTCCCCCATTACCAATTGATACTTAATATAGTAATGCAGGGGTGAGATAGCTATACCAATTACAGGCCGTGCGGATTGATAACCTCTATCTATTAACCGGTATCAGCGGTATCAGATGGTCGAAAGTCATCAGGTCGACATACTGCAAAGTCGACATGGGTCTAGGTCGACAGGTCATTAGGTCAACATGGTCTAGGTCGACTGGGTTTTTCACTGGAATTTTGGTTTTTTTTTTTGAGCCGACATGTGCTGACAGGCGGAATTTCATGCCCTACCATCCACTAGGGCAGGCGTTCCCAACCACGGTCCTCAGGACACACCAACAGTGCAGGTTTTAGTGATATCCAGGCTTCAGCACAGATGGATTAATCCAAATCACAGGTACTAATTAAGTCACCTGTGCTCAAGCCTGGATATCATTAAAACCTGTAATGTTGGTGTGCCTTGAGGACCGTGGTTGGGAATGCCTGCACTAGGGTGTGGTAGGAGAATAACATAGAGTGCCAAGCACAGCCAGACATGCGAGGGGATGCGGTGCACTTAATCCTGTGTCCATGTTGACTGTGTCGGCATTCGGGTAAAAAAAAAAAGTACAAAACCCCATGTTGAGCTAGACCATTTCGACCTAATGCTTTTTTGGACCAAATGACCTGTTGACCTGTTAACCTTGCAGTATGTTGACCTAATGACTGTCGACAATCTTTAGGTCGACCATATGATCCTTACCTGTTTCAGCAAGGAGTGTGAGGCCAATTTCTCTCCAGGGAATGGAGAAATATCTGTGTTTAGAGCCAGACTAGAATCACGTCTGTCTGTACGGGTTGCCCGTCAGGCCGCACCCGCAGACAATAGATCGGGTATCATTTTTTTTTTTTTTTATGTATGTTTGACAAAGGCCATACACTTCGTTGGAGGTGAAGATCCGCAGACGAAGGCCAGAGCATACAGCTAATTGCTGCCGATCCTACTATTAAAAAAGAAAAAGGAATGTATTGTATACACAGAACATCAAACATGCCTTCCAACTTTTACCAATAGATCAGTGGGACCTGCATGCAGCTGGCCCTGGAAAGGGGTGGGGCTATGTGCAACGGGGGCGGGACCGGGCATCGAGGCCCCGGGTTTTCCATCTTCTTTGCCAGCGTACCCAGCCCCGTCTCTCCTTGCTGCACCTATCCAGCAATCACCGGCTGCCCCACAAAGCAGAGCAGCCATGATCACCTCCCCTCAAGGGACATCAGGGCAGGCTCCAAATAGCGGGACCGTACCACTGTAATCAGGACAGTTGGGAGGAATGCTATTCGTTTTCGGGACTTGTCTCCTGTCCTACATAACAGTTTATAGATGCTGTGACCAGGGGTGAGGGTCATTAAGTCAACAGTAATTAGATCTATTGGTCTGCAGTGAAAAGGTCTACATATGAAAAAGATCGACCTGGTTTAAATTGACGCTGAAAATGGTCGACACAATCCAAAAGGCTGCATGAAAAAGGTCAACACAGGAATAGGTCGACATGAGTTATTAAAGAAAATTGTGTATGTGGAAATCTGCTGACACGGGCACTGTATAAGTGTACAGCGACACGGACACACAGCTCCAATTTCTATTCACTTTTTCTTAATGCACTTTTTTAATTTTAACCTATTTTGCTGTTTTGTGCCAATGAATAAACTGTATATTCTACGCAGGGGCAGAGCGTCCATGGCGTCCCAGTCAGTGACTACCTCCATCAGAGCAGCCGTAATGGTAATTGGTCTGTACACAGTCTCCGTCCTGCCCCCACTTAAAGTTATTCCTCCTGGTTATATATGGTGGCTAATTATTAATATTATGTAGTTTGAGCAGAAAATATTGTGGTATCAGTGGATGAGTCAAAAACTCAGGCTGCTCCCGGATCCGAAGGCGCTACACCCAGGGGCGGATTGGCCCACCGGGAAACCGGGCTGTTTCCCGGTGGGCCGGCACATATTACTTCAGAGGAGGCCGCTTACTTGGCCGCGGCATCTTCGTGCAGGGCCGCGGCACTGTGCCCTGACTGAAGATGGCCGCGGCCAGCCTCGACTTTCCCACAGCTAAAATGGCCGCGGGAGGGCTGGTGCGCATGCGCGCGCGCACACAGCAGCTCCCGCGGTCCGGAGGGAGAATGGCTATGCTGTCCACATGATCCTCCCCAGCAGCAGCAGCAGCGCGCAGGTCTGTTTTGCGCGCTGGGCTGGGGAGCCGGGATCCGATGGGCGGCACTGGCAGTAGCGTTAAGCAGGCGGCAGCAGGAGGCAGGTACTGGAAATGGAAATGGCAGTAGGACTGCCATAAATAATAATTTTTGGCCTCAGGGAAAAGTATGTATATATATATGTATGTATGTGTATATGTATATATATATATATATATATATATATATATATATATATATGTGTATGTATATATATGTATGTTTATATATATATATATTTGTGTATGTATATATATATATATACACAGTATATGTATACATGTATGTATATGAATATATATATATATATATGTATACATGTGTGCGTATATATATATATATATATATATATATATATACACACACAGTGCTCGAAGTGGGCTGGTACCGGCACTGATTTATTTATTTTTCTTTGCTCCTCTGTCTACTCGGCGGAGCTGCCTGTCTCCGCCCATGGGAACTCCGTCGCTCCCGTCGTCCCCCATCCGGCTGACAGATGGGGGGGGGGCAGTGTACTGCCGGGCGGACTGGGAGGGAAGTTATTGCGGTAGGAAGAGGCGGCGGGGCTTATTGCAGCACTGCTGCTGCTGGGTCTCCGGAAGACAGTGGAGGTCGGACGGATACAGCGGCGGACCCGGAGCTTCCTGACCGTGCCAGGAATCTGCCTCTCGTGCACGGCAGTGTGTGTGTAGTATGTATGTATGTATGTATGAATGAGGGTGGCAGTGTGTAGTATGTATGACGGCGTCAGTGTGTGTAGTTTGTATAAATGACGGCGGCAGTGTGTGTGTAGTATGTATGAATGAGGGCGGCAGTGTGTGTAGTATGTATGAATGGGAGCGTCAGTGTGTGTAGTATGTATGAATGAGGGCGGCAGTGTGTGTAGTATGTATGAATGAGAGCGGCAGTGTGTGTGTATGTATGAATGAGAGCGTCAGTGTGTGTAGTATGTATGAATGGGAGTGTCAGTGTGTGTAGTATGTATGTATGTATGACAGCGGTAGTGTGTGTAGTATGGATGAATGGGAGTGTCAGTGTGTGTAGTATGTATGTATGACAGTGGTAGTGTGTGTAGTATGTATGAATGAGAGCGGCAGTGTGTGTAGTATGTATGAATGGGAGCGTCAGTGTGTGTAGTATGTATGAATGAGAGCGGCAGTGTGTTTAGTATGTATGTATGAGGGTCACAGTGTGTGTAGTATGTATGAATGGGAGCGTCAGTGTGTGTAGTATGTATGAATGAGAGCGGCAGTGTGTGTAGTATGTATGAATGAGAGCGTCAGTGTGTGTTGTATGTATGAATGAGAGCGTCAGTGTGTGTAGTATGTATGAATGAGAGAGGCAGTGGGTGTAGTATGTATGTATGAATGAGGGCCACAGTGTGTGTAGGATGTATGAATGAGGGTGGCAGTGTGTAGTATGTATGTATGTATGACTGCGTCAGTGTGTGTAGTTTGTATAAATGACGGCGGCAGTGTGTGTGTAGTATGTATGAATGAGGGCGGCAGTGTGTGTAGTATGTATGAATGGGAGCGTCAGTGTGTGTAGTATGTATGAATGAGGGCGGCAGTGTGTGTAGTATGTATGAATGAGAGCGGCAGTGTGTGTGTATGTATGAATGAGAGCGTCAGTGTGTGTAGTATGTATGAATGGGAGTGTCAGTGTGTGTAGTATGTATGTATGACAGTGGTAGTGTGTGTAGTATGTATGAATGAGAGCGGCAGTGTGTGTAGTATGTATGAATGGGAGCGTCAGTGTGTGTAGTATGTATGAATGAGAGCGTCAGTGTGTGTAGTATGTATGTATGACAGTGGTAGTGTGTGTAGTATGTATGAATGGGAGTGTCAGTGTGTGTAGTATGTATGTATGACAGTGGTAGTGTGTGTAGTATGTATGAATGAGAGCGGCAGTGTGTGTAGTATGTATGAATGGGAGCGTCAGTGTGTGTAGTATGTATGAATGAGAGCGGCAGTGTGTTTAGTATGTATGTATGAGGGTCACAGTGTGTGTAGTATGTATGAATGGGAGCGTCAGTGTGTGTAGTATGTATGAATGAGAGCGGCAGTGTGTGTAGTATGTATGAATGAGAGCGGCAGTGTGTGTAGTATGTATGAATGAGAGCGTCAGTGTGTGTTGTATGTATGAATGAGAGCGTCAGTGTGTGTAGTATGTATGAATGAGAGAGGCAGTGGGTGTAGTATGTATGTATGAATGAGGGCCACAGTGTGTGTAGGATGTATGAATGAGGGTGACAGTGTGTGTAGAATGTATGAATGAGGTCGGCAGTGTGTGGAGTATGTATGAATGAGAGCGGCAGTGTGTGTAGAATGTATGAATGAGGCCGGCAGTGTGTGTAGTATGTATAAATGATGGCGGCAGTGGGTGTAGGATGTATGAATGTAGAAGATGCTGGTACCTGGTAGAATATGCTGCTATCTGGGTCCTGGGGGAGAGGGAATGTAAAATGAAGGTAGATTCTACCTCCATTTTACATTTTAATTTGATTTAATTTGATTGCTCTGCATCGGATTAAACATTCCAAAGTGCAATAGTGGAGGGGGGGCCTTTACACTTGAAAAGAGACCCCCTCCCACCTCATAACATTTTGCATCATTCAGTGAGGAGCATACAGCGAGGAGCCCTAGAAGACAGAAGGAGAAGAAAAGAGAAGAAAGACAGAAGGAGAAGAAAAGAGAAAGACAGAAGGAGAAGAAAGAAGACCAAGAACATGGTAAGTAAAAGAAAGATCATTATCTTGGCAGTCAGTGGTTGTTTTAGGGTAGGGCAGTGCACCAACACCAACACATGCCCCCTGTCATTAAACACTAGTGAAAAACATAATAATGTGTATGGGTGGAGGCAGAAGCAGCCTGATCTGTGTCCCACACAGGGACGTAACTATCTGTGTGCCAGTTGTGCCTTGCCCACAGTGCATTTGCACTGTGGGCACACCATCTGGCAGCACCATTTACCCACCACTGGCTGCTAGCAGCTGAACTACAATGATGAGCTGAGAGACAGGAGGAGAGCGCAGCGCTGAACGCACTCATGCTCCATTCTCGGATGACATTTCAATTATGTATAATGGGCATCACGGTGTATGGCATATGTATAATGGGCATCACGGTGTGTGACCTATGAATAATGGACTCATTATACATAGGCCACACACAGTGATGCTCAATATACATATGTGGCTCTCTCTGTGTCCCCGCTGTCACTCTTTCGTAGTAGTAGGTAAGGCTGAAAAAAGACTTGCGTCCATCTAGTTCAACCTGGTATGGATATCCATTGCTGATTTGGTAGGTTCTGGTATTTTACAGACAAATTATATTTCTTATTTGTACCCATGGATTTCTTATTTGTACCCATGGATGTACTCTCTGTCTGTTGTCACTCTCTCTGTCCTTGCCGGGGACATAGCCAGCAGCTCAGAGCCACTAGCCATGCCCCACAGTGGCAAAACGGGGCGTGGCCTCATTGAAATAGGCCACACCCCATATTGCTAGGCCACGCCCCCAAAAATTGGGCGCGCCTGCGGCGCGCAACAGCCCATCACCCCTCCCCCCCCCTCCCAGGGCTGCGTCAAGATATTTCCCGGGCTGGTTTTAATTCCCAATCCGCCCCTGGCTACACCCCACGCCCCTGAAACAGCAGACACTGGAGGAGGATTCGAACCCGTGGTGGCTCAGCCTGAGTGGCTGTCCCAGACGCTGAACTAACGGTACACGCCACTGTACCAGCCACTCATACACGGACTGTCCGTGTATCTCGTAGCTACAATGCAGTGACGTCATTCACGCTGTGCCGCACCATCGCCACCTATTGGCAGCTGCTGGAACTACACCTGGCACATATTGCATCGTCATCACTGCTGCTCCCCCTACATGAGCACTCTGCCCCGGCTGCTCTGATGGAGGCAGTCACTGACTGGGACGCCATGGACGCTCTGCCCCTGCGTAGAAGAAGCGGCTGGTAAGTGCACATGTGCAGAACACCCCCTGAGCATTGAGCAACCTGTGGGTGAGGACTGGAGCTCAGTCTGTATGTTGGTCATGTATGTGACTCCCACAGGGCTGCTGTATGGTGCTACTGGGGATATCTATGTGTATGGGCATACCAGTGTATCCTCAGCAGCGCTACTCTATGGCTCAGGTTGTAATATCTCAGCCCCAGTGCTGTCTGCATTATTATACACTGTATATTATCTATCTGCTTTCCCAAAGTGTGACACAGGTGTATATAGACCAGATTATAATCTATGGAAAGCCTCTGTGTGTATACCATATGTTCTCTCTCTCTGCTGCAGTAGCTATGCGCGCTTTGCTATGTTCTATGATAATAAACACATGTGAGTGTAATGGTAAATATGTGCCCGGCATGCCAATGTGGTGAGATACAGGTGCGCCAAACCGTACAGGCTAGCAAACTGCACGTAGCCATTAGTGCAGATGTAGGAAAACTGGGCATACTGTATATAGGCTGGGATCACTGCTGCGTTCAGGTGACACCAAGTACATGTACGGGATTGCTTGCTGGATGGTTATACCATACCTCCCAACTGTCACGATTACAGCGGGACAGTCCAGATTTTCGGGTCCTGTCCCACCCACGGCAGGCATTGTCCCGCTGCGGGGGGTGGCAGTTGGGAGACCCCCAATCTAGTAGAATAGATGCTGTGCGCATGCGCACAGCGTCTATGGTACTTGTGTAGTTTCACGGCGCCGGAAGTGCAGAGGCTCACGTGCCGCTCTAGCTATGAAACTTGGCAGCCTGCCAGAGGCTCTGATTAACCGTGCGCGTGCCGCTCTAGCTCTGTCTGACTGAGCTTGTGCCGCACTAGCTGTATGTAAACAGCGTAGCTGCCGGCCAGCAGCAGCAGCAGCGCTGACAGGTCAATGTCACTGTGGCACTTGTAGTTCCACAGTGAAATAGGCAGCGCCTGGGCACCGCTGACAACGGGGGTATGTTAAAGTGCACACCCCGGCACAGCGATGCCGGTGCTTCTAAACTGTACGCGAGATTCAGACGCAACTGCGTTTGAATCTCGAGTCACATAGATAGCCGCTAAGAAGCCGGAAAGCCTGGATTCAGACGCTAAAGCGTTAGAATACAGGCGCCTTGCAAGCCGCAAAGGTGTTGGGGCTTGTAAACCCAGACGCAAATGCGTCTGGATTTACTTAGGTGAAGGGGTACATTTAAATTTAGACGCAAAAGCATTTAAAATTAGGTGGCCCTAGGGGAACACTATTGAAACCCACCCTCAGTGCCACTAGTGGACGCCACAGCTGTGGACCGTGTAAATCCCACTATCCACGGCCACCCGAAGCGTGGCGGTACGCGTCCTACGACCTTTTCATACCTCCACTATCCACGTCAGCGTGGAGTTGAGAATAGAATAGTGTGGCGAGCGCAGCGAGCCCGAAGCGTGGCGAGCGCACGCTGATACCTTCACAGCTATCCGCGTCCCCTCGCGGGCTTCACAGGTGTCAGCGTAAGCCCGAAGCGTGGCGAGCGGACGCTGACACCTGTGAAGCCCGCGAGGGGACGCAGATAGCTGTGAAGGTATGCGTGTCCCCTCGCGCGGCTCACTGCGCTCGCCACGCTTCGGGCTCTGTGGCTCGCTGCGCTCGCCACACTATTCTATTCTCAACTCCATGCCGAAGTGGATAGTGGGGGTATGAAAAGGTCGTAGGACGCGTACCGCCGCCCCTCGCGGGGCTCTCCACGCTTCGGGTGAGCGTGGATAGTGAGGCTGATTCAGGAACACATTCACCTCAGTGTCTCATACAGGGCTACTGCTGACTGACTACGCAAACTGCGTAGCTCCCTGACTGACTACGTAACGCTGTCCGCGCACGTCTAAGCCGAAGTGCCGGGAGTGTGAATTGAGACGCTAAATAAGTTAGCGTCTACATTGGGAACACCAGCGGTGTGCCGGGGTTTGCAATGTGCCGGGGTGTGCGATTTATAAGCCCCGTTTGTTTGTTTTTAAGCCCCGTTTGTCTGTTTTTTACACGATACACTTCATTACATTTGGCACGCGCAGCGCTACGCTACCTGGCAGGCTGCCAAGTTTCATAGCTAGAGCGGCATGCGAGCCTCTGCAATTCCGGGGCCGTGAAACTACACAAGTACCGCGTCTATTCTCGTATGAAAATGAGGTCGCGGCTAATTAGCATAAGCTGTGCCCTCATTTGCATACGCCCCACCCCCTATTTCCCCAACACAGAAGTTGGGAGGTATGTTATACAGGGATTATTGTCACATTAGTTATACTGTAGTCTAAAGTGTATACTGTATTATCTACTATCCTAATGGGGCATACACACAGGGGGCGGGATGTACTAAAGGGAAAATGTGGTAAAACGGGGGTTTTACCGCATTTCCCTATGTACCATTACCCGTCCGCCCCGTCTCCGCCTGGCAGGGTATCGCCACCTCTGGGTGGCGATACCCTATAGATGCCTATGGGCTTCTATCGCCGCCCACCGTCCTTGCGACCTCCCCCCCCCTCCCGTCCTCCATCGATCTCCTCCTCCCCCAGCAGGTGTCACAGCCGGGAGGACATCCGGCTGTAGGGAGGAGGAGGAGAGGCAGGGGGACACTGACAGCCGCCAGGATGTGACAGAGACCCCCGCACACCACATTACAGGTATCGCGGGGGTCTCCGTCACCGCAACCCGATGCTAGCCGCATATGTTAGTACATATGCGGTAGCATCGCGGCGGCTGGCAGACGAGGGTCAGTGATGTACATTAATACATCCCGCCCAGGGGGATATGAGGCTTATTTCTAAGTGAGAAAGTAGGGGAGAGGAGGAGAGCACACTGAGTGTCTAGGTCCACTCAGTGTGCTCTCCTCCTCTCCCCTATCCCTATTACATGTATTTTGATCTGTATTAGCTTAAAATCGTTTAGTCGGAGCGGTATGCCAGTTCTCACTGGACCGCTCAGTCAGAGGCGCTACTTGCGTGACGTCCGCAGCGCTCAGATCTGACTCCTAACAGACGGAGATCTCCGGCGCTGACTCTAACACGCCGGAGCTCCTCTGCAGGGTACACGTCCTCATTGACGCGGCTCTCCCTCTCATTTGCGGCGCGCAGTGCTGGTGCAGAGGTGGCAGATCTCACCAGACACGCACCGCTTGAGGGGTGACCCGCGGGGCACCATATTGCCTACCCTATTTGTGATGTGAAGTAATCTGATCAGTAACATCACAGGGGAACATAAACCCAGATAATTTTGTTACCAGCAGATCAGTAATAGGCGACTTAAACGCACAAAATTCCACTGTGGAAAACTGTACAATAAACCATTATTACTAATACATAGAATCTAACCAACATCTAGGAGGATATTGAGTTGGATCACACTGAGTAAGGATTTCTATCCTTTTTTAACCTACACTGTGTGTGTCTTTATGTGTCACTGTCTGTCTATATTTCGCTACATTCTTTTAAACATATCCAAATAAAAGTTAAATTTTACTTTCTTAATAACCTGTGCACCACACAGAGACATACTTTCTCTTCTTTCCAAAAATTGTCAAACCTGTGTCCAGTGGTAGCACACCCTCCCTACTCACGGTTAACCAACCGATGTACAAATACACTGAGGGTAAATGAGAACAATACTGCTTTGATAAAACCTGTGCGACTGATTGCCCCACGTTCCCCTTTCCCCAAAACTCATTTATTTCTAAGTGATCTGACTAGATCGCTTAGAAATGAAAAAAGGATCACTCCACGTGTATACCCTCTGGTGATGACGATTGCGCGGTCCCGCGCGTCGCTGTTGCCTGACTAGATTTACACTGCATCCAGTTATAAATCTAGTCATCGCCAGTGTTCTCACACCAGAGAACACTGGCCGTGACAGATTGTTCAGCACACAATGCTGAGCCATCTGTGCTTAACTGCAAACTTAGCACAGAGGCTCACTTGCACTGTGTGTGCACAGCTTTAGGGATGGACGTCTTTGCAATTGATGACAATAGTGCATACACACTATTGTGCAATGGATGACCATCAATGTTTTTACCTATTGATGGTGATCCATTTTCTTTGACTGATTGGATTGTGGGCCAATCAAAACATGTAGGCGGTGCTTCATGAGTGTTGGGGCAGAGCTATGCTGGTGGTAAGGGTTGCTGGTCTTACTGTACTGCATATTAAAAGAATAATAATAAAAAATATATATATAATTTATGTAAGGTGCTAAACAACATATAATGGTGATTCAATTGTTTTGTGCACCCGTAGCTCTTGCCTAATGTAGTGGGAGCTAATGAATTGTTCGCAGCCCTTGCCCTGGTCTTGTTGGCTGCATTTTTGCGCCCTAAATAAACTAGATGCAGCTTATTGCCCTACTGTGCGCGAAGGGTGCGAGGAGAAATCCAGGTGACGTGCAGCCTGGGAGTCGGGTCACCAAACAATTGACTTTGATTTTAAAGCTCGTTTGTCACTGAGCGCCCTTTAGCTGTTTTGAAACTACACATCCCAGCATGCCTTGCCATAGTTTTAGTATTCCCTAATAGCAGAACTGTGGCAAGGCATGATGGGACTTGCAGTTTCACAACAGCTGGCGGGCCATAGTTTGGACATGATTGGTGTATTGGGTTCGTTAGCTGTTCACTAGCCTTTTGCACAAACCACTTTGGCACATATGGAGATGTAATCTCTTTATTAGTCTTTTTATTAGTCTTGCACTCTACTATTACATATAATGCATGCCTTGACACCGTTTCACCGTTCGTGACACCCAAAATGTCGTTAAAATATTTGTTCCAACCAGATTGTTGCTCGGAAAATGTCCAAACTTTTTTTATTTCTTTACATTTTTGAAATACACAAAAAAGGGATTTTTGTAAGAACTTACCGTTCGAATCCCTTTCTCTGATATGGTCCTGGTGACACAGCTCAACACTGGGATGTAGGAGGGTCCGAAGGAGCCAGGCACCTATCCTAAATCTTTTAGAGGGTAGGCTCCTCCCCTACTGCATCCCGGACTCTTCAGTTCAATCTTTCAAAGCCACTGGAATACATTAACTCAGTACAAACGCCTGCACATATTATATGCACATTTTTTAACAATAACTGTTACTTTAACCAATTAAACATGAACATCATGAACACTGGCATACTTACTGAGCGTAAGGGAGGGATCGCTGTGTCACCAGGACCATATCAGAGAAAGGGATTCGAACGGTAAGTTCTTACAAAAATCCCTTTTTCTCTTTCAATGGTCCTGGTGACACAGCTCAACACTGGGACGTTCCAGAGCCGGTCCTTTGTGTGGGTACGCTCAGGTCTGCAGCTCTCATCACTGCTCGCCCTAATGATACGTCCTCCGACGCGAACTCATGGAACCTATAGAATTTGGCAAAGGTATGAACAGATGACCAAGTGGCAGCCCTGCAAACCTGCTCAGCTGTTGCCCCATGTCGAACCGCCCAAGAGGTGGCAACTGACCTGGTGGTATGCGCATTTATCCTTGCCGGAACAGGCCTTCCAACTTTAGTGTATGCAAAAGCTATCACAGAGCGCAACCACCTAGCAATGGTCTGCTTAGATGCCGGCCAACCAATCTTGTGTATGTCATACAACACTAACAAGGTGTCAGTCTTTCTGACACTCTTAACTCTGTCCACATAAATGCGTAATGCACGCACAACATCCAAATTCCTCAATTTGTCCCTTTTTCTAGAACCCTCTGGGGGTTGAACACAGGTAGAACTATCTCCTGGTTTAGATGGAAAGCAGAGACTACTTTTGGTAAAAACTGAGGTACCGTCCGAAGAACTGCCCTATCCTCATGAAATATCAAGAAAGGAGACTTGCATGACAATGCTCCTACTGTAACTCTGACACCCTCTTCGCTGATGCCACTGCCAACAAGAATACCAGCTTCCATGTGAGAAACTTAAGGTCCGCCGACCTTAATGGTTCAAAAGGTGCCTTCTGAGGCGAGAGAGAGAGGGTGAGGCGAGAGAGAGAGAGAGAGAGAGGCTTAGCCGGCAGGAAGAGCTGACAGCCACTGCTAGCAGAGAGCAGCTTAGCGTTGTGGCGGGGGGGGGGGGATTTGTCACTTTAAAGAGCTGCCATGCCGCTCACTTCTCAGGACTTCAGCAGTGGTAACAGCATGGGGGACGGTGGCGGGCTACATCTGTAACAACAGACACACAGCTTTCAGCAGAGAGCTCATCAGCGTTTCAGTGCATGCAGGGGGGGCGGATGAGAAAGTTTGCAACGGGGTGTCAGCGCACCAGGGGGGCAGCGGAAGGGCGCAAAGTCCCAGACACAAAAAGGGCAGGAACACTAATTTCTGTGTCCTACGGATGACAGAAGGAGGGTGATATGGTCAGATGTATCTGCCTTCACCGTGGTTCGCAACAAGAAGATTTTGACCCAACTTGAATAACTCTGCAGCTCTTAAGGCCCCCATCTGCTAGGGTGGGGAATCGCCTGTGGTACCCCGCCAACTCACCCGGCAGCTGCTACGTTCAGTTCACAAATATTTCTACCCATGCATGTTGCCCCTTCTTTATATAAACACCTCTTTCTACACTTTTATGAAAACTCTTCACTACTGTATAACCGCAGCTCACCGTTACCAATTCTAAACAGTCTCTTGTTACAGTACATCTTTAGTTGTGACACCTGTCAGTATCACACTGACCCCAGGGGTTAATAAACTGCTTTCTGTTCTACCCTGATACTAGTAAATCCCCTAAACTCCAATACTGCTCTAAAACAAACAGTCATATTTATTGTGGGTTTTATTACTGTTTTAATTCAGCTCATCCTGGAAAAGGATTTGTGGCATTGAGAAAACCTCTGCGAGTATTTATAACAGTGTCTTGAGAATAAAACATTAATCTGGTCATGTAATTATAAATATGGTCAAAATAATAGGCAAAATCAGTGCTGGTGGCTGCCCATCGTAAAATATGTGATAACAGAAGTGAATCACTTGCCTCACCACATAATTACTTTTAAGTACGATATAAACAATCAACTAAATATATATTTTTTTGGCATTTTTCAATAAAGAAACTTTTAGCCTAGTGCTGCTGTGAAAAAAATTCTGATACTCTCTCTAGGTCTGTGGGTCCCAACCTCGGTCCTCAGGACCCTCCAACAGTCTGCGTTTTCCAGGTCACCCGGCAGGTGCACTCATTATTCACTGACACATTTTAAAAGATCACAGGTGGAGCAAAGTATTTCACCTGTGATCCTGCATGGAGGCCTGGAAAATGTACACTGTTGGGGAGTCCTGATGACCGAGGTTGAGAACCACTGCTCTTGGGTGTTGGGATTTAAAAAAAGTTTGGGAACCACTGTCCTACGCCATACTAGAAAGATGTACCGAAAAAGTTACTTGCAGCCAATCAAGCAGGTCTGAATCACCCTCTACATTTAGTTTTCTGTACTGTTGCTGGAAGTCTGCATACTTTTATTCAGGCAATGTATGGTTCTATCTATATGATGCTTTGAAATAAAAATCATTCTTTCAAAAAAAAAAACCTTTCAAAAATTCTATAGACTTAATGTTCTATAGAAATATCTCACAAGAAGCATTTAGGCATAGACACGCCCATAGGTTTATTTATTTATTAACAGTTTCTTATATAGCGCACACATATTTCACAGCGCTTTACAGAGAATACTTGAACATTCACATCAGTCCCTGCCCCAGTGGAGCTTACAATCTAATCCCTACCACACACACACACATTCCAGGGTTAATTTTGTTGGAAGCCAATTAACCTACCAGTATATTTTTGGATTGTGGGAGGAAACTGGAGTACCAGGAGGAAACCCACGCAAGTATGGGGAGAATATACAAACTCCACACAGTTAGAGCCATGGTGGGAATCGAACCCATTACCTCAGTGCTGTGAGGCAGTAATGCTAACCATTACACCATCCGTACTGCTCCATGTGGAGTTAGACACGCCCTTTGGGCACTGTGTGACACGCCCCTTACAAAGGCGCTTGGCGCATCCTACTGTAATTTTCCTGACTGTAGTTTTCAATTGGAGGGAAGTATGTTGTAACCACAAAGAAAAGTGATCTACATCAGATTCATAGACTAGTTAATAGTACCCCTTTTATACCAAAAACGCCAGGTCGCATCCGGGTTTTTGATCCCTGCTTCAAGCCAGGTGTGACCCTGCGTTTGCACCCTTTTACACCACTGTCGCATCCCCCCTGCCGCTTGGAGATTATGTCATCTCCGATCGCCGCCGCCAGGACCCGGAATGCTGCGCTGGGGGCAAGCCCAGCACTAAGGTAATCTGCTGGGCTGCCCACAGCCCCCGTCCACCCCTTGTCCGGGAGGTGAATGGATGCCGCTCACAGGCATCCATTCACCTCCTCTGCTACTGCTGTCTGCAGGGTATAGCAGACAGCAGTGCAGGCTGCCTGTGCCCCCCTTCCCCGTCCAACCTGCGGACAATGCACCGCGCCCCCCCGGGGTGGCCCTTTCGGACCGCACCCGACTCGGCTGAAATGATGCGGAGGGGTTACAATGCCTTTTGTTATATTTATTGTGGCACAAACACTCTGGGAAACTGTATATAGGAAAGTAGTGTATGGCGGCGGATGCTGGGAGTAGTAGTATAAGAACTGATAGTGTTAGCAATATGGTCGTATCGTTCATTAGACCCCACCTACTGTATGTGACTGCCAAAACTGGCTTACGCTCTAGAGCAGGCATGTACAACCTGCGGCCTTCTAGCTCCTGTGAAACTACACATTCCAGCATGTCGCTGAAACAGACACGGCCATTTTCATTGGCAATTGGAATCATTATATAAGGCTTGCTAATGTAATTTAGCAGAGAATTTCACCAACCAATTTTTTTTTTATTTTTTTTTTTGACAGCTGTATCCACCCAGAAAGCTACGAGCTCTCCTTAAACAGAACATTATTCCTGGTTAAAGTACCAACATCGGAGTGTACAAATTGGTTGTTTTTATTCTTGTGCCCTGCCAATTGCAGGGAGAAGGTAATAAACAATGGTAGCCTGGGTGATGCTCACACAAAAAGAATGATTTTGCTTAAACCATCCTGATTCTTAATATGTCTGTAATTTTTTTAAATAGTCCAGACACCCAGTCGTTTGGCTATGTGCTTTGTACCAAACAGTACTCTCACACAGGTACCAGCTCTGTATGTGTACCCAGTACAGATACAAGCCTTGTACTTTGGTGTACCCAACTTGGCCTCCGAGTGAGGCAGAGACCTGTGTCACATGTAACCTCAGCATAGCATGTGACACAACACAGTAACAGCACAGCAAGAGCTGTAGGCTTTCCTCTGTATGTGTACACTGTAGCCTGTCCTCAGAGTAAGGCAGTGACCTATGTGTCACTTGTAATCTCAGCATAACATGTGGTACAACACTAACAGCAGAGCAAGAGCTGTGGACACTAACAGCACAGCAAGAGCTGTGGCTGCTGCTGCCCTTGGTATGTGTACACTGTATCTGTACACTGTAGCCTGGCCTCAGAGGAAGGCAGTGGCCTCTGTGTCACCTGTAATGGCAGCCGAGCATGTGTACTGACAGCCCAGCAAGAGATGTGGCTGCTGCTGCTGCCCTCAGTATGTGTACACTGTATCTGTACACTGTAGCCTGGCCTCAGAGTAAAGCTGGCCATACATCAGAAAGATCGATCTTAAGATCGATTGCACTCATGATTGTGTACAATTTCCCTTGAAATCCCCAGCAGTCCTTGGTGGTTTTTGGACACACAATCTACACCAGGGTTGCCGACTTATAAATGCTCCTCTCCGGGAGAAGCCCGGAGAGGAGACTTTCCTTACCCGATCGGGGGGCGGGGCTTGACTGTGACGTCATTAAGCCCCGCCCCCATTACGGATAACAGTCAAAATGACTAATCTCTATGGAGGGGGCGGGGCTAAAATGACGCGATTGTGCCATTTTAGCCCCGCCCCCTCCTCTGAGACCCGCGGATTGCGGCATTTAAATGCCGCGATTCGGGGGGCTCAGGGGGGTCCCCCAGATTCCGGGAGGATTGCCCACCCTTCCGGGGGGCCGGGAGGAGGACCCGATTTTCGGGAGACTCCCGGGAATTCCGGGAGGGTCGGCAACCCTGATCTACACACAATCGATCATATGATCAGTCATACAATCCATCTGCTGCATGATTTTGTACACAAGATGTGCACACAATCTGCATACAATCCATCATACAATCAGTCATACAATCCATCTTATGATTGATTGTATGATTTTGTACACAAGATGTGCACACAATCTGCATACAATCCATCTTACAATCAATTGAGATTGTATGATTGGGTACAATATCTTTCTGATGTATGGCCAGCTTAAGGCAGTGACCTCTGTGTCACCTGTAATGGCAGCATAGCATGTGTACTGACAGCACTGCAAGAGTCTGTGCACTGTATCTTACAATGTAACAAAACTGCAAGAGCTGAAGCTGCCCTTGTCCTCTGTATGACCCTGCTGTCTGCAAACTCTTCCCCCAAATCTGCATGTCCACTCTGACTCTGTAATAATGCTAGGGACACCATCTCTTTCTGTAAGAAATGAGGGGTACAAGGCAAAGAGACACTTGTAAGGCTTGCAAGCAGAGGCTACATAAAAATCTCCCCTTGTGGCCTCTGAGGACAAAGGGGACATCACCTCAGTGATCTGAGGAGGCCAGACAGGGCTATCCCTATGGGATGATAACCCAGGGTTAGATGCTGTCTATCACAGTGTTCTCAGATAACAGTGTAAACTGAGTTGTACCTTTCATGCAGGTTACTCTCTGCAGAGCTCTGGAGATTTCACCTGCCAATATACAGTATATACGTATACACTACACACACACAGAGAGAGAGAGAGAGAGAGAGAGAGTAGGTATAGGTAACCAGAGATAGAATCACTGGACAGGAGAGACAGTATAAGGAGATGAGCTGCCACAGGCCATAAACAACACCATGGTATATAACACAGGGGTGCTATGACCTAATTTACATACAGCCCAATACTGTCCTACTATGCTCTATGCACTTATACAGTGCCCGTGTCAGCAGATTTCCACATACACAATTTTCTTTAATAACTCATGTCGACCTATTCCTGTGTTGACCTTTTTCATGCAGCCTTTTGGATTGTGTCGACCGTTTTCAGCATCAATTTAAACCAGGTCGATGTTTTTCATATGTAGACCTTTTCACTGCCGACCAAAAGATCTAATTACTGTCGACTTAATGACCCTCACCCCTGGTCACAGCGTCTATAAACTGTTATGTAGGACAGGAGACAAGTTCCGAAAACTAAAATATCATAAATTCCCAAACGTTGGGCAAAAGAAGCAGCCTCTGTGTTTTCCTTCACATGTAGTCATACAGGTAGAGTCGGACAACAGGAATAATAGGCGCTACATGATAATGTATTTATAGCATTCCTCCCAACTGTCCTGATTACAGTGGTATGGTCCCGCTATTTGGAGCCTGCCCTGATGTCCCTTGAGGGGAGGTGATCATGGCTGCTCTGCTTTGTGGAGCAGCCGGTGATTGCTGGATAGGTGCCGTGCGCAGCAAGGAGAGACGGGGCTGGGTACGCTGGCAAAGAGGATGGAAAACCCGGGGCCTCGATGCCCGGTCCCGCCCCCGTTGCACATAGCCCCGCCCCTTTCCAGGGCCAGCTGCATGCAGGTCCCACTGATCTATTGGTAAAAGTTGGAAGGCATGTTCGATGTTCTGTGTATACAATACATTCCTTTTTCTTTTTTAATAGTAGGATCGGCAGCAATTAGCTGTATGCTCTGGCCTTCGTCTGCGGATCTTCGCCTCCAGTGAAGTGTATGGCCTTTGTCAAACATACATAAAAAAAAATAAAAAAATGATACCCGATCTATTGTCTGCGGGCAGACGTGATTCTAGTCTGGCTCTAAACACAGATATTTCTCCATTCCCAGGAGAGAAATTGGCCTCACACCCCTTGCTGAAACAGGTAAGGATCATATGGTCGACCTAAAGATTGTCGACAGTCATTAGGTCAACATACTGCAAGGTCGACATGGGTCAAGGTCAACAGGTCATTTGGTCCAAAAAAGCATTAGGTCAAAATGGTCTAGCTCTGGGGTAGCCAACCCTAGTCCTCGAGAGCTACCAACAGTGCATGTTTTGCAGGTCTCCTCACAGAATCACAAGTGAGCTAATTAGCTCCATCTGTATCTTTTAAAATGTGCCAGTGATTAATGAGTGCAGCTGTGCAGCAGCTAGGTTGTCTGTAAAATGTGAACTGTTGGTAGCTCTCGAAGGCTAGGGTTGGCTACCACTGGTCTAGCTCAACATGGGGTTTTGTACTTTTTTTTTTACCCGAATGCCGACACAGTCAACATGGACACAGGATTAAGTGCACCGCATCCCCTCGCATGTCTGGCTGTGCTTGGCACTCTATGTTATTCTCCCACCGCACCCTAGTGCAGGCGTTCCCAACCACGGTCCTCAAGGCACACCAACAGTACAGGTTTTAATGATATCCAGGCTTGAGCACAGGTGACTTAATTAGTACCTGTGATTTGGATTAATCCATCTGTGCTGAAGCCTGGATATCACTAAAACCTGCACTGTTGGTGTGCCTTGAGGACCGTGGTTGGGAACGCCTGCCCTAGTGGATGGTAGGGCATGAAATTCCGCCTGTCGGCACATGTCGGCTCAAAAAACCCCCCCAAAAATCCAGTGAAAAACCCAGTCGACCTAGACCATGTTGACCTAATGACCTGTCGACCTAGACCCATGTCGACTTTGCAGTATGTCGACCTGATGACTGTCGACCATCTGATATCGCTGATACAGGTTAATAGATAGAGGCTATCAATCCGAACGGCCTGTAATTGGTATAGCTATCTCACCCCTGCATTACTATATTAAGTATCAATTGGTAATGGGGGAGGCGCACCCAGGAATATGTATTAGACTTGGAAGCAAAGAAAGATAAAGTATTCCTACAAGGGGCAATCTAGGTTAGCATATATTAATGTTCTGATTAATGTTATAGGTACATTAATAAAGTGACCCAAGAAACAGAGAATTGGCTAAAACATGATGTTTATTGAATCATTTATTAAGGACAGCGAAATATTAAAAACATAAGTGAAAAGTGATAAATGTGAAATAAAGTGCATTAGAAAAAAAATTAAAATAAGTCTGTTACGTGTGTGTTATCGGTCATAGCATGTGTGTCTGTAATACTGTTATTAATCTCCACGCAAATATCAATTATTGCTCTAATTAGGCAGTCTTGTAAATTCATCAACAAAGGGACATGTGCACGTTTCAAGATGACGGGTGCAGCAAAATTGTTAGGAATAAAGGTGCGTACACACGGGGCAATATGATCGCTGGCAATATATTGCTAGCAATCATATCAGCAATCATATTGCCCAGTGTCCCGTTTTGTGAAAACGGGAGCGCGCACCCGGCGATTTATCACTGGTGCACACTCCAATCACTGGCAATATGGTCGCTCAGCAACCATATTCCCAGCTATTTCAGCCCCTATCGCCCCCGTGTGTACACAGCATAATCGCCCCCGGATGACGTCAGCGAACCGGGACCAGGGCGGTCTTTTCGTATGGGCTTAATGGGCACTTGCTCTGGGGCCCCAGGTGTATAAGGGCCATACTCTGATAGCTGAGGATCCCCTTTTTCCAGGGATACCAGCATTTTTAAAATCGGCCCTGGGGAAATGGAGATATCCAACTTCAAAGCAGCAGTCCACATCTGACCTGTTAATTGCACTTCCCAGTCAGAATTCTCAGGTTCTCTCTGACTTAAGGTGCCCATACACGTCTCGATGCGGGCGTGCATTTTGAGCTTAAATAGCACGCATCGCATTCATCCTTGTACGTGCGTTGTGCATACAATGCGATGAAAAGCAAGTACAAAAAGTATGTGCAGCACATACTTTTCTCTTTCAATGGTCCTGGTGACACAGCTTCACATTGGGATGTAGGAGGGTCCGCAGGAGCCAGGCACCTATCCTAAAGCTTTTGGAGGGTAGGCTCCTCTCCTACTGCATCCCAGACTCCTCAGTTCGTGTTAGGTGCCCACTGGAGTGGGTGCTATTCTAAAGGGCTGCCGGAGCAGCCGAAGGAGTAGAGTTAGTTAGGGTTTTTATTATTTTATTAACTTTTACACTAGCTAGGTAGGCACAGTGTGAGGATTCTCATTAGTGAATCCTCACACTGCTAGCACAGCAGGAGCTGACAGAAGCGCGTCCTGTCAGCTCACTGTGCACAGGGGAGACGCTGCCTGGCCTCCCTGTGCAGCGCTTACAGCTTCTTTTAAGAAGCTACGAAAACTCCACAGAATGATACTGAGCGCTGATTACCTATTCTACCGACTGTCCAGGATACACAACCAGTGTCCAACATACAAATTCTCAGTTGAAGTAAAAAAAATTGTGACATCTAGTGGTGCGAATAGGAACTGCAGGCAATCATCCCGATCATCCCTTTTTGTGATCATCCTTTTAGTACATCCGCAAATGCCCTGCATACACAAATACATCCACTATAACCACAAACCCTAGCATACTACACATCCTATAACTAGCGAGTCTACCACATACCGACATCCTAAAAAAGAAACCTCCTCTATTACCCATAACGCCCAGCATAAACACACAACAGCGCACATATACCTGTACCACAGCCGCACAGCATCTGCCATGAGCCTGACGTCTGCCTTGTGTCCCGTGTCCTCGGCTCCTGCAGCAGGAGGTGCTGGGTCGTCCTCTGCTCCGCCTGTTGTGCTGTTCTGGGTCGGCCTCTGCTTCCACCCCCGGCTCCTATCAGGCTGGGGATCCTCCTCTATCCTCTCCTCCGCTGGGCTGTCACCTGTCCTCTGAGCAGCTCCTGTCCTTGATGTTACATCGTGTTCTGAACTCACTTTCGGGCAGGCATCTCTACGGGCAGCTCCGCACCACTGAGGGGGCTTCTACAGGTCTCCAGCTAGGGGTCCTTTGCATGTCCTCCAGTCCTGGTTCCTCGAGAGCGGGTGTCCTTCGCGGTGCCTGCGCACCTTGGTCTCCACTTGCTGCGTCCTCTATCTTCTTCGGAGCAACTTCAGGAGAATCCTCCGGCTGGGTGTGCTCCCAGGTAATTTACCCCCTCAGCACCTTCTTCCTTGAGGTTCTAGTCTTCACCCTCTCGGCTCCTCCACAGGCAGGCACTATGTAGGACACCTCGGCAGCACACATCATTCTGTTCTCTCCGGGTTTGGGGCTCCTCCTGTGGTTGGCAGCTAGTGGGGGCAGCGCGGTTCCCTTCCCTCTGGCAGGTGGCAGCAGTAGGGGACTTGGAGGAGCCTGGCTCTCCTGGCGCCATTCCTGGTCTCACAGCTGCGCAGCCTCCGCTCCTTACAGGTCAGCAGCTCACAGCACTGCACAGGCCCTTGTCCTCTCCAGGGATCACCCTTCCCGGTGCCGGCTCTCTCTGTTGTGGGTTATGCATCGCTGCAGGACCGCCTCTGATCCCCCTGCCCTACCTCTCTATAGTCCCTCTCACTGGCTCACCCGCCATATCCTGTACTGGCTGTATCATATATTTTTATATTTCTTTATACTCAAAGGCTATATATCCCCCTTCCCACACAGATTTAAGTTGCGACTATTTGACACAGTGGCTGCCTTGATAAAGGTACCAGCGGGGACCGAAACGTCAGAAGATCTCTCTTGCAGAAAATAAACTTTGGATTACCTCCTGGTTGTACCTCCATTGAACTACAGACTGGTGAGTGCTGTTTATTCCCCCAGTGGGGGTTCTTTCTGGTATCTATCTATCTAAGGAATTATCCAAGCAGGCAGCGGCACTCCGTGGGCTTAACAATGTGTTTATTGGAGGTGACCGACGTTTCGGGGACTGGATACCCCTTTGTCAAGGTGTACAACGCGTGCGGGTGACACAGCAAACATTTAAATACATACTGCATGTGCATACTCACCATTCCCGTACGTGGAGCGTCCCGGTTGCGTCCAGTGCGGCTTCCGGTGCGGGCGGATGTCAGTGGGCGGAGCCTCACTGCATCATCACGCTCCCCTCTGTTGTAGATGGGTTGCTATGGTGACCCCACCGTATCGCCCACTTCTGTATGACAACCTCCGCTCCAGGATCCGGGTTTGGCTTCTGCCTATAACAACACATAAATGGCACATAAATAACCTACATTAAAACAGTAAAACAATGTTAAAAAATGGTGCAAGTTTGAAGTGTAAATTTCAGATGCCACGGGACTACTGCCCGAGCAATGTTTAAGAAGTGATGTGAAGAAGATGTCACCGCATCTAGCGTGACAATTGTATGGTGTTAACACAGGGATCCGGACGGGTGTGTTACATATGGATCTCTGTATACAATAATAACATGGTCAAACTGATCGCTAATGATCATGTTTGTAAATCGGAGATGTCAGGCTCTAACACATGGGGGAGATGTGCTGTGGGATCTCTATGAATGTGAGAATTACAGGGGCGTGTTGTACCATAAATATCGGCTCCACAAGTGATATATATGCTTCATGTTGTCTTTGAGAACAGAACAGCAGTATAGCGTGTATATATATACTATGTATACATCGGGGGAAATGTACCAAAATGGATTCGTAAAAAATAGGTGTATTCGTAGGCAGAAATACGCCTATTTTTTACACATTTGTATTTTTGGGATTTACACACACTTCTTTGTATGTCAAACCGACAGATCGCAATACTATACTTAGACACAACAGCTCGCACCCACGCAACACGGTGGAGAGTCTCCCATACTCAGTTTTTGAGAGTATGCAGGATCACTGATACCGACTCTGAAACCCATCACCAACTGGACATCATGCAGCAGAAGTTCGAGGACAGAGGCTACCCCAGACAGGGCCTACTTAAAGCCAAGGCCAGGGCTCTGGCGTGTGAGCGCATCACTCTTATCACAGGTGCAACACCTAAAGTCATAAAGCCATGTATTCCATGGGTTAATGACTTTAGCTCTGCCAGCCGAGAAACCACCAGCAGAGTAAAAAACTGGTGGGAAATTGTGCGTTCGGATCCCGAGCTACCGGTGTTCAAAGACACCAAGCTGATGCCGAGCTACAAGCGCGGCCCAAACTTGAAGGACCTATTGGTCAAGACCGAGATTACAAATTTTGACACCCCTTCTAGACAAATCAGACCCACCAGAATGGGCTGTTACCGGTGCCTAGGCTGCACAACATGCAGCTTCGTGACAGCTTGCACCGAAGTTGCACATCTCTATACGGGTAAATTTTTTTTAAATCAGATGGCCCCTCACGTGCACGACTAAATTTGTTATCTACATCATTTATTGTCCATGTGGAATACATTACATCGGCAAGACCGATTGTGCCATACGGGCAGCCCTTCATTCTGGCTCAGGGGAGCAACCAGTGACCAGGCATTTCGCCAAGGCCAAACATAACATGGCAATGATCAAATATAAGATCATAGACCACGTGCCGGTACACATACGGGGTGGCAACCGTTCCAAACAGCTTCTGCAGCTTGAGTCCAAGTGGATTTACAAAATGGACACACTACACCCTAAAGGCCTTAATGACACACTTGGCCTACATAATTTTTTGTAACCATTTTGGTCCACTAACACACAATCATGTCTTCCTTCTTCCTTTTCTCTCCCCCTTGTTAAAGGTACTTGTCATCCCACTGTGTGACACCAGTCCCCCAGCCTTATCGGTGTCCAGGTGACACACCAGGATAACATATAATATACAAGATGCTGGCATTCTGTTGTTGCAATTTCTGGCTTCTGGTGCTATGCGCATACAGTGATGCTGGCTGCATCACCCCACACAGGGCTGTTTTTGCTTATTATAGATACCCAGCAGGGACTCAGTATTTCTCCCTGCATTTAAACCACTCACGCCATAGGGTTTGCACCTCACCCAGCATATGCACTTTGACTTTTGCCCAGTACGGCTCCAATTCGGGGCCGCACGCAGTTATCTTTTTATACGTATACCCTTTTTAAATGTTCGTTTTTTTATTATATATGTCTTCTCATTTTTAGCCACTAGATGTCACTATGTAGTCATAATATGGTCATGTCCACTTGTTTTTTTGCATTTTTTATTCACTTGCATCCTCTGAAGTTTTGTGTATGTATGGATGCCTTTGTTGCTTTATGACTTCTGTAGCACGATACTTGTATTCATGCTAATGTGAGCTGCAATCTCTTTCCCAGCCCACCCACGTCACCGCGGGATGACGACCGTGATGACGCGCGGTCAGCTGGACGCCGCCGAACGTGGTGACGTCACTGCTGTGCGCAGTACTCCGGAAACCGGCCTGTGGATGCTCGTGGGGGACGGCTACAGGGAGGGGGTAAGTTAGCGCCTATTTGTTAACATGTCTTATAAATACCCATGCACTTGCACTTTATTCTGTACTTCACCCTGTCTGCATTTTGTCCTGACGACGGGGGTCCGGCCCCCGAAACGTTGACGCCTGTAAGACCACTTATGGAATAAACACGGCCTTTTGATTTCACCAGCATTTGTGAGTCCTCGAGTGCCCATTCATTTCGTCATAGTATTCTGTGGGCAGTTCATTGTGGCTGCCCTCTGAAAGCTGGCACCGGGGCAAGCTACACATCTCAGCTCACTTCAGTCCAGAGTGACGGCCCTTCCGGATATATATATATATATATATATATATATATATATATATATATATATATATATATATAGAACAAAGAGTGGGGTACCCTTTCAATGTGCTAGATAAAGTAGATTGGGCAGCACTCTGTCAGTCCCCCCTGTTAGCAGGGGAAGTGGGGAATAGAAGAAAAAAGATAGAAGACGCGCCACTATTTTATGGAGATCCACCACCAGAAGGATCAAGAAAATATATCGATTGGTCACTGTACAACAGTATTTAATACAATTAATTTAAAAACAAAGTAAAAACATTTTTGCTTGTATGCAGTCAGTTGGTCGAATCGATATAATCAGGAAAAAACTCCCAAGGCGTTTCGTCAAAAAAAAATGACTTCCTCAGGGGTAACTTTCTA
>NW_028142512.1:0-56115 GCF_055691185.1 Crinia signifera | reverse complement strand
TACACCAGCCCCACACTGTAGTCTCCCATCACACCAGCCCCACACTGTAGTCTCCCATCACACCAGCCCCACACTGTAGTCTCCCATCACACCAGCCCCACACTGTAGTCTCCCATCACACCAGCCCCACACTGTAGTCTCCCATCACACCAGCCCCACACTGTCCCCATCACACCAGCCCCACACTGTAGTCTCCCCATTGCACCTGCTCCACACTGTAGTCTCCCCATTGCTCATGCCCGCACTGTAGTCTCCCCATTGCAACAGCCCCACACTGTCACCATCGCACCAGCCCCACACTGTCTTTCATCACAACAGCCCCTTAAATTGTAAGCCATCAAAATGTCACCCTTATACTGTATGTAGAAATGGAGGAGGGCGGCTGGTGCAGCAGTAAACGGGAGGCCGAGGCAGCAGCGTGGGAGGGTGGAGGAAGGAGACGCAGTCAGGACATGGTGGCAGCGGGGGTAGCCGGCGACATCATGCAGCAGTCTGACTGTACTCACCACCAGACGGTCCACACCAGGGCAGCGCTGCAGGGCTGACCAGTCTCCTCCTGTGGTCCAGGCGGCGCAGCTCCCGGAAGTACGCGTCCATCCACTGTCCTGTGATCTGGAAGACGGGGCAGCTGGGAGGCGGCACACGCGTATCGGCTCCTCTGTCAATCACAGGTCATGTGTACATGTGTCCAATCCTCACAGACAAGGGCGGGCATACAGCCTATCTAGCAGGCAGCCCAGCCCTATTAGTATATACAGTGTCCGGGGCCTCTTAAAAAATAAATCTCTTATATATTTGGCTACATCTGTCACTCAAAGTGTGTCTGGAGCTGTAACGCTGGGTTGTGGACTTCCATCTCAATTTAGGATTGTCATCACCTGTTTTAAACAGGGTGATTGATAAGAAAGGTGTTTAAGCACTGGTGATGGTAATCCATAAATTAAGAAGAAAGTCCAGAAACAGAGCAATGTGTCCCTCCTGGAGAGGGTCATGTTGGGAGGTATGCACCTCCCTCCCTCCCTCCCCCCCCCCCCCCCCATTCACGGCATCCCCACGATTAAATGGCACATGCAAAACACTGACATGGCTATGGTCGACAATGAAAAAGGTTGACAAGATTTATTTTTCACTTTTTCAATGTTTTCATATTCATTCTCATGTGTCGACATGGACACCAATGAAGTGCCACACTTATGTCAACATTTACATGTGTTGACCTTTCTGTGTTGATTTTTTCTTGTGGCAATTCGCGGCACCCCCGCGACCCCCCTCCCGCGATTTGCAGCACACCCCCCGCAATTCGCGGCACCCCCGGTAACTCCCGCGATTCGCGGCCCCACCCCGTGACACCCCCCCTCCTGCGATTCGCGGCACCCCGCGACCCCCCCTCCCACGATTCGCGCCAACCCCCCGGGCCCCCCCTCCCGCGGTTCACGGTGCCCCCCACGACCCCCCCTACCGCGATTCCCCACCCCTGCCCCCCCTCCTGTCATTGAGGCAACCCCCCGCCCCCGCGACCCACCCTCCCGCGATTCACTGCAACCCCCCGCGCCCCCCTCCCACAATTCGCGGCACCCACACCCCCCCCCCCCCGCGACCCCCCCTCCCGCAATTCACGGCATCCACCCACGACCCCTCCTCCCGTGATTCGCGGACACCCCTCACCTCCTCCCTCCCCCCCACCCCCGCGCGCGATTCACAGCAACCCCAGGATTAAATGGCACATGCAAAACACTGGCACGGCTATGGTCGACAATGAAAAAGGTTGACATGAGTTTTTGAAGATTTATTTTTCTTTTTTTTAATGTTTTCATATACATTCTCATGTGTCGACATGGACACCAATGAAGTGCCACACTTATGTCAACATTTACATGTGTTGACCTTTCTGTGTTGATTTTTTCTTGTGGCAATTCGCGGCACCTCCCGCGATTTGCAGCACACCCCCCGCAATTCGCGGCACCCCCGGTAACTCCCGCGATTCGCGGCCCCACCCCGTGACACCCCCCCTCCTGCGATTCCAGGCACCCCGCGACCCCCCCTCCCACGATTCGCGCCAACCCCCCGGGCCCCCCTCCCGTGGTTCACGGTGCCCCCCACGACCCCCCCTACCGCGATTCCCCACCCCCTGACCCCCCCCTCCTGTCATTGCGGCAACCCCCCGCCCCGCGACCCACCCTCCCGCGATTCACTGCAACCCCCCACGCCCCCCCTCCCACAATTTCGCGACACCCACACCCCCCACCCCCCGCGACCCTCCCCTCCCGCAATTCACGGCATCCACCCACGACCCCTCCTCCCGTGATTCGCGGACACCCCTCACCTCCTCCCTCCCCCCCACCCCCGCGTGCGATTCACAGCAACCCCAGGATTAAATGGCACATGCAAAACACTGGCACGGCTATGGTCGACAATGAAAAAGGTTGACATGAGTTTTTGAAGATTTATTTTTCTTTTTTTTTTATGTTTTCATATACATTCTCATGTGTCGACATGGACACCGATGAAGTGCCACACTTATGTCAACATTGTTGAACTTTCTGTGTTGATTTTTTCTTGTGGCGATTCGCGGCACCCCCGGCGACCCCCCCTCCCGCGATTTGCAGCACACGCCCCGCAATTCGCGGCACCCCCGGTGACTCCCGCGATTCGCGGGCCCCACCCCGTGACACCCCCCCTCCTGCGATTGCGGCACCCCGCGACCCCCCCTCCCACGATTCGCGCCAACCCCCCGGGCCCCCCCTCCCGCTGTTCACGGTGCCCCCCACGACCCCCCTACCGCGATTCCCCCACCCCTGACCCCCTCTCCTGTCATTGCGGCAACCCCCCGCCCCCGCGACCCACCCTCCCGTGATTCGCTGCAACCCCCCGTGCCCCCCCCTCCCACAATTCGCGGTACCCCCCCCCCCCCCCCCCGCGCGACCCTCCCGCAATTCACGGCATCCACCCACGGCAGCACCCCTAAGCCCCTCTTTAGTCCCCCGTATACTCACACACCCCTATCACTACCCAGCTTCCTGCTCTCCTGAACCGTAACTTCCACCACTGGGGAGTCGCTGACAATGTTTTGCCCACATGCCCCTATCAGGCCTCATAGCCCAGCCTCCTGCTCTCATGCACCCAAACTCCCACCCAGTAGGAGGAGACACTGACTAAGGGCCACCATCCTGTACTCCTGTACTGCCACGCTGGCCCCTCACCCACTGGCAGAAGCTGTACAGTATCTCCCACCCTCCTCTTTAGTCCCCCTTATGCCCACACACCCCTATCACTACCCAGCCTCCTGTTTTCCTGTGTCGTGACCTCCGCCAGTGGGGAGCCGCTGACTCAGAAACACCCTATTATACTATTGCACACACACACACACCTAAACAACATGCACACACAGCCCCCCCACACCCACAAATGTCACTGTACCATCCACACTATCAATGTACATCTTACTCTGTAACCGCTTTTTAATTAAACAAAATAATACACACCCCCTTCCACATCATATGCTCTCTATTTAACACATTTCACCTATAGCTCAAGTTGCAATACAGGGCATCTTTCATACAATTCTAACCATCTTTCTCATATGCAAATGTTCACAAATTAAGGGGGCGCAGCCCTTACAACGGTGTGAAGAGCGCCCGTAGGGCGCGATGAATCACCTAGTAAATAAATAAAACGCAATCGTCATATTCAGCTCGTCATATTCAGCTCGTTATATGTCATAGCCAACTCGGTATACACTATATTCAGCTCGTCATATTCAGCTCGTCATATTCATAGCCAACTCGCTATACACTATACGCAGCTGGTCATATTCATAGCCAACTCGTCATACATTATATCCAACTCGTCATACACTATATTCAGCTTGTTATATGTCATATTCAGCTCGCCATACACTATATCAGCTCGTTATATGTCATACTCAGCTCGTTATATGTCATATTCAACTCGTCATACACTATATTCAGCCCGTTATATGTCATATTCAGCTCGCCATACACTATATTCAGCTCGTTATATGTCATATTCAACTCGTCATACACTATTGTGGGGCTATGTGGGGAGGGGGGCTGTAATTACTGTGGGTACTCTGTGTAGTGTGTGGGGGGGGAGACTGTGTAATGTAATATGGGGGGCTGTGTATAATGTAATATGGGCTGTTTATAATGTAATATGGGGGACTGTGTATAATATGTATAATGTAACATGGGGGTAATGTGTATAATGTAATATGGGGGGCTGTGTATAATGTAAATATGGGGGCTGTGTATAGTGTAATATGGGGGACTGTGGGGGGACTGTGTATAATGTAACATGGGGGTACTGTGTATAATGTAATATGGGGGGACTGTGTAATGTAATATGGGGGGCTGTGTATAATGTAATATGGGGGGCTGTGGGGGACTGTGTATAATGTAACATGGGGGGTACTGTGTATAATGTAATATGGGGGGAACTGTGTAATGTAATATGGGGGGCTGTGTATAATGTAATATGGGGGGCTGTGTATAATGTAATATGGGGGGCTGTGGGGGGACTGTGTATAATGTAACATGGGGGTACTCTGTATAATGTCACATGGGGGGCTGTGTATAATGTAATATGTTGGGGCTGTGTATAATGTAATATGGGGGGGCTGTGTATACTGTAATATGGGGGCTGTGTATAATGTAATATGGGGGCTGTGTATAATGCATACTTGCCTACCCTCCCTCATTTAGCGGGAGTCTCCCGTTTTTTTCAATCCTCCTCCCGCTCTCTTGCAAATCCCTCGGTTCCTCCCGCATTTTTGTCCCCTCTCCCAAAATGTTTTACTGCGCATGTGCGAACGGCATGTTCCGTGGGCCACCGCGGGGCTGTGTGGGTAGCCATGGTGCGTCACTGGGCAGCAGTAGCAGCGCTGAAGTGAGCGGCAGCAGCAGTGTGAGCGGGAGCCGGAAGCACCAGGAGCTAGAGATGGACAAAACGGGTCACTGAGCGGATCCGGGTCCCATCGGGCCAGTTAGTGAAAAGATACGTATCTTTTAGACGGAACCTCGGCTCACTTTAAAAAAAGGGGGAATATACATGACCGAATAAAAACACTGATCGATGGCTGGGTGCAGAATCGCCATCGATGGCAACCATCGATGGCGTCTGCACCGAGGGCTATCCCTGGCGGCAGCAGCAGCTAATCTTTCTATCACTTGTAGTCACAGCACTGTACTCAGTCTACAGAGGTAGTACATCTTAGCTGCCACAGGTGGCAGCACTGAGATCAGGAAAAATGCATTGTAAACTGAAACGGATCACCTTTTTTGGGATCGGCGGGTCGTTCGTTCTTTAATGGGATCCGTTCAAAAGATCCGGTTCGTTCGCGAACGACCCATCTCTACCAGGAGCAGGAGGGCAGCGGAGAGGAGGAACTGAGGTGCGGCAGCAGCATTGAACAGTGGCAGTGAGCCGGGCAGCGGGAGCCGGGAGCAGCAGTAAGTATAACATTATCTGATTCTTTATCCTCTCTCCTACCCACTAAGCCTGATCCTTATTGATCCTCTCTCCCACCACCCCCGGGCCCCGACTGGCACCCAATACATGCTCCACTCCTCCTGTCATGCTCAGTAATTTACTAGCTGAATGCCTGCCTCACTGATTATTCCAACAAGGGGCACTTACCTATTGCTTTAATATTTGGTTGTTGTATATTTTTTTCATACTATTTTATATTTATGCTGCACATTTTCTGTATAGAATCCCCCATTAGTTGCTGGCCAGTGATAAATAGACGCCTCGTGTGACACCGCGATTATAGGCCACACCCCCTCCCACGACAAGCCACGCCCCCTAATTTCAGGCGCGCGCAAGTGTGCCCTCCTCTATTGTGATGTATGCTTTCATTTTGCTTCCATCTAAAATCTCGGTACTTATGTATTATCTGGACTCCCATGTTAAATGCACCCCATTTTTTCATACCCCTACTATCCAACTACGCATGGAGTTGATTTTATATAGTGTTGGAGCGCAGCGAGCCACCGTGCCCGAAGCGTACAAGTACATACTAGTCTGCTATATCTAATTTAATAAAAAAATAATACTTGTGCTGTGTGGGACTGTAAAAAATAATTCCATGCTGCTTGTGCACTGACGTGTGCCACTGAGTGCCACTGCCAAGCAGTACCTAATAATAAAATTAATTATAAATTCTGCTGGTGCACAATACTAGTATTGCTGACGTATCTACCTGTCTTGTGCCTAGTACTGTCTTATCTACCTGTCTGGTGCCTAGTACTGCCATATCTACCGTCTGATCTGGGGCTCACTGCCTAATACTGCCATGTCTACCTCTGGTCTGGGGCTCACTGCCTAATACTGCCGTATCTCTACCTGTCTGGTCTGGGGCTCACTGCCTAATACTGCCATGTCTACCTGTCTGGTCTGGGGGCTCACTGCCTAATACTGCCGTATCTACCGTCTGGTATGGGGCTCACTGCCTAATACTGCCGTGTCTACCTGTCTGGTCTGGGGCTCACTGCCTAATAATCTACCTGTCTGGTGACTAGTAATGCCGTATCTACCGCTGCAGTGCCACTCTTACATGAGCCACGTGTTTGTGCCGCACACTTGTGTGGCTTAGCATAGTTATCCAGCTACCTCGGTGCAACCTTTTGCCCTAAAAACAATATTGTGAGGTGTTCAGAATAGACTGGAAATGAGTGGAAATTAATGTTATTGAGGTTAATATAGCGTAGGAGCAAAAAAAAAAAAAAAAAAGCCCAAATTCTGCGATTTTAACAGTTTTTATGCTTTTTTAACAAAAAAAATCAGAACCCAAAACCCAAGAAATCCAAACACAAAACACTTAGGAGGTGTTTTGGCAAAACCCATTAGAACCCAAAACCTCAAGGTAATCAGAACCCAAAACCCCGAAAAGTGGCCGATGCACATCCCTAATGCATACTGTGCTCCCTCACTTACCACGACATAGGATTGTCTGAACATTAATTATAATATAACATACACTGGTAAAGCAGGTAATATAGGTGATCTAAGGATTTTTGGGTCTGCTGCCCAACTTCAGGCCCTAAACGACGTAGATCACCTATATATACACACACACACACACACACACACATATACACACCCCACACAGATGTATCAAGCTTGAAAATGTGATAACACAGCCAGCCAATCAGTCATCACCTGCCTGCAATGTTACAGGCTGGGTTTGAAAAATGAAATTTAGGAAATGATTGGTTGGTTTTTTTTCACTCTCCATGTTATTACTTTTTGAATCTTGATACATCTGGCCCAGAAGAGAGAGGGAGACAAACTAATTTTCAACTTTTTTGAAGGATGGGCGGCACAATATGTATGATGGTGACAAGTGGCTAGGCCGCTGAGCCAGTTACCAGAGATGCATTGAGGTTCTGGGACTAACATCACAATAGCATGAGCTGTTTATTCTGCACAGACCGGCTTCCTCAGGCATCAATGTGGAATCACATTACTGGCACCAAACATAGATATGTCCTAAACTTAACATTTCATTTTTGTTTTAAATCTTGTACTATGATGACGTCTGACTTTTTCCATGGAATATAACGTACAACGAACGTACGATTTCACGTCAATGAAAATCTTAATTATAATATTTTTGATACTGGTCTTCCTGGTCTAAGAATCACATTTCCTAACAAAAGTTTGTTTAATTACTTATTTTGAAAGGTTAATAAATGTGAGTTATCCATGGAGGCCCGGCATTGATTAACATAGATCTGAAATTTATCAAATCAACCTTAAGTAAAAATACCCCCTAATGTGTGAGATTATACACATTTATATATAAAATAGAGTTATACTACACGTTTTTTAACCTTGATCTCGGAATGTTTTTCTGTGTTTTTATATTTTCGGATGTGTTTTGTCCACATTTCACAAACCGCTTATTTGTGAATGTAAAATATTGGCGTTTCTTTGGCACAAGAGCCTGAATACACATGTACATTATATACATTGTGAATGTTCTGCTTTTACTGTGTAAACCTTTCATACATTGCTAAGAACCATAAATAAAGTGGTTTTTGCAAGTCTCTCCTCGTGTTGGACGCCCCATTACTGCTGGTGTGTGCTTTGTGGGGACAGATAATTTAGGCCTCTGGAAGCGTCACCTCTACAGTATATGCACCATTCTGTGTATGGGTAGTTGGAGAGTAAGACAGTGGTACAGCATCGCTTCTCTATACAGTGGGGCCCTAGTGGGGCATTTAATTAGAAGGTGAAATGCCTTAAAGTTCAGTAAAATACATTCTAAGGAATCAGTTCTTTACCATGAGGTTCTCTCAAAACTATGTAAATGTGTCCTCACCAGAGTGAATTCAGTAGCTGGTGTTCTGGATGCTTGGAGAGAATGGAGGAGCATGGATAGGTTGCCCAGTCCTGTAACCAGCTGATGATCAGGCTGCAGCTGTGGGTGCCAGAGGACACCCACAGACCGACACACCGGCAGCGGCTATTATACTTCGTGGGGGTCCACGACCCATATAGAGGGAGCTTAAAATAGGTGGCGAGTGTAGCGAGCCAATGTGCCCGCAGCATGGCGAGCGCAGTGTGCCCGAAGTGTGGCGAGCGCGCAAGGGCTTCGCTGCGCTCCTTCCCACTGTCTGCGTCCCCACAGTCAGAATTCCAACGTCGGGCTAATGACTGCCGGAATTCCGACTGTTGGGGTGTTATACCACACCCGCAGCCGTGGTGCAGGGATAAAAGGGTTGCCCTGTCTTTTGGCTTTCTCCCATTGCCTTTGGAAAATCAGGTGTTATGCTGTGTAAGACTGTAGAAGCCAGCTTGTCTGGCTGAAAACAGCATAAACTCACCTGGCTATTGGCAGGAATCCTTAGCTCACACACTTGATCTGGGCTTGAGGGTTCGGCTTGTCTTGATTGACGGGTTGGCTGATTTGAATGACGGTTCAGGATAGGCTGGTGGAGGTCAGAGGTGGAGATTGATGGGGTGATGTTCTTGGTTCCAGAAGATTCTGCCTCTTGCTTCAGGAAACGTTGCCCTCCCGCCCGCCCCATTTATTAGTCAGAATTAGTTGTTGAGAAGTTGTTTGCATTATTCGTTTAGTTGTTGTCGGCTTAATTTGTGTTGGCGGAAAGAACGGTAATTAAATTAGAGCTGTATTTACACTTAGATGCTGGTTGATGTCGGGATCTGGGCATCACCGACCCAGGTGGGCCCACATCTGGACCTTAACGATCATCTACTTCGGATAGCGTAAATTCTGGCGGACATTTGTAGTTAGGGCAGGTGGCCCAATTTTTTTGATGACTCGGGCAGAGTGGTGAGCTCTGCCTTAGTGCTATTTGCGAGGTCAGGGGCAGAAGCAGAAGGTCAACCCCCTGGCCTTAAGGGCAATTGGCCCCCTTTTGAAAAGTCCGCTTCATAATTGAGCCATTGTCTTGGACGCTGGCAGGTGGCCGGTCCTTGGCAATTAAGGGCAATTGGCCCTTAGATCCGGAGTTTGTTATTTTTATTACTTTGTTATTTTCCAGCAATGTTATTTATTTTGCATGCCGTTCTTTGCCCGCCACCTTAGTTAGAGCAGGGACATAAATTTTAGTTAGATTCAAATAGGCCGCCCCTGCTCAAAATAAATAAGCCGTCCCCTTTAAGCCCATTCAGTTGTACGCGTCTTTATTTCTTAGATAAGTGGGGTGAGTGTGGATGAATGCCTATGTCTGTGTGGAGTTTAAGACTGTAGAAGCCAGCTTGTCTGGCTGAAAACAGCATAAACTCACCTGGCTATTGGCAGGAATCCTTAGCTCACACACTTGATCTGGGCTTGAGGGTTCGGCTTGTCTTGATTGACGGGTTGGCTGATTTGAATGACGGTTCAGGATAGGCTGGTGGAGGTCAGAGGTGGAGATTGATGGGGTGATGTTCTTGGTTCCAGAAGATTCTGCCTCTTGCTTCAGGAAACGTTGCCCTCCCGCCCGCCCCATTTATTAGTCAGAATTAGTTGTTGAGAAGTTGTTTGCATTATTCGTTTAGTTGTTGTCGGCTTAATTTGTGTTGGCGGAAAGAACGGTAATTAAATTAGAGCTGTATTTACACTTAGATGCTGGTTGATGTCGGGATCTGGGCATCACCGACCCAGGTGGGCCCACATCTGGACCTTAACGATCATCTACTTCGGATAGCGTAAATTCTGGCGGACATTTGTAGTTAGGGCAGGTGGCCCAATTTTTTGATGACTCGGGCAGAGTGGTGAGCTCTGCCTTAGTGCTATTTGCGAGGTCAGGGGCAGAAGCAGAAGGTCAACCCCCTGGCCTTAAGGGCAATTGGCCCCCTTTTGAAAAGTCCGCTTCATAATTGAGCCATTGTCTTGGACGCTGGCAGGTGGCCGGTCCTTGGCAATTAAGGGCAATTGGCCCTTAGATCCGGAGTTTGTTATTTTTATTACTTTGTTATTTTCCAGCAATGTTATTTATTTTGCATGCCGTTCTTTGCCCGCCACCTTAGTTAGAGCAGGGACATAAATTTTAGTTAGATTCAAATAGGCCGCCCCTGCTCAAAATAAATAAGCCGTCCCCTTTAAGCCCATTCAGTTGTACGCGTCTTTATTTCTTAGATAAGTGGGGTGAGTGTGGATGAATGCCTATGTCTGTGTGGAGTTTACACACGGGGGAGATATATTGCTCAGTTTCACCTTTTCATCAGCGACCAGAGATGGTCGCTGATGAAAAAGAAACTGCCGGGGGAGCCCGGCAGTGGAAATCAGCTGGTCGCAGGAGCATGTTCCTGCGACCAGCGATCACTACAGGGGCAAAAACGGGAGCGCGCACCCATTGCGGGCAATATGGTCGCTCAGCGAACATATTTCCCGCGATTTTGCACAAAATCGCCCCCGTGTGTACGCACCTTAAGGTTAATGTTTGCATGAGAGAGAGATAGAGACCACTGACCCCTAAGCTGTGATTTCTTTATAGCAGTGTAATGTTCCTGAGTGGAGTACAGCCTGGAGTCTGACTACAGGGAGCACAGGTTATGTTTTCCTCAGTCCCTATATCCTGTTCCCATTATAGAGTTATGTTGTGTACACACAGTGAGATCCTCTTGCTCGTCGACTTAAGATTCGAGTGCTATGCAATCTTTGCTATCTCTGTACTATTTACATACAATTCATACTATCTACATTAGATTTGCACTATATAGTCATTGCTGCCCTGTCTATCTGAGTTTCGATTTGTGCTGTCACGGGAGTGCGCATCGGGATTGCAAGGTAAAAAACCTGCGATCTGCATGCGATCCCAATGCGATTTTGTCTATATAGTCACAATCTCATGCTGATTGTACCCGCGTGTACACAGCATTACTCTTTTGTGCAAATCTGTCTATTCGATTCAAAAGGACATTAGTTGGTGTGCAGGAGCAGTACTATTATACCCCTTTCACTTCAGTTTAAATTCCCGGGTTGCGCCCGACTAGCGCTGGTTTGTAAAATTCCTGGGCCATAATCCTGGGAAAATTTGCTGGAATTTCGTACCCTGCTATGGAGCTGGGTTGTTCCCGGGTTCAACCTGGGGGCCTGGCTGGTGTGAAAGGGGTAGGGGTACTCACTCAGGTTACCGGTCCTCAGTGGGAGTGGTCAGGCTGGGGATCCACTTAGGTGGCTGGCGCAGATGACAGGACAGGTGGCGGATGAAGATGACGCAGCTCTCCGGACCCTTACTGCAGCCGGAGAGCTGCGTCATCTGCACCTGCTGTCTGACCTGTCATCTGCACCCACTGCCTGTGTGGATACCCAGCCTGCACCGAGGACTGGCAACCCGGGGTGAGTATTGTTCACCGCCTCCGCCACCATCTCACCTCCTGCACACACCAGAAAATGCAGAGACTTTTCTGGTGTGAAAGGGGCCAACCCGGGAATGCCCCGGCATGATCCCTGGGCCGGATTGGTGTGTCCCTGCATTTTCTGGTGTGAAAGGGGTATTACATAACACCACCACTCATCCCATACACTAGAGAATTAGTCCTGATCCCTGCAGGATGGGAATCCCAACAGAGATCCTGATCCCTTCATGCTAGAAATCACTAGGGAAGTATGCTAAATGTTCAAGGTGCATCACCTAAGAATATTTGGTTATCACCCACAGATGTCGGCAACAAAACTTAAAGAATGGGATTTTTTTTTTTAAACTGAACACAAATAAGTAAAGCTGCTCCTGCTGTTGCCATAGCTTGTGTTTGTCATTACAGAGGCTCCCCTGTATAATATTTTAATTGGGAGATGTCCTGAGGACATAAGAGAGCCAGTGGGGGAGCAACAGTCATAGGTGCGGGTGAGAATACAAGTGACCATATACAGGATCAGTATCTAACCACAGAAACTGTAGCTAACAAGTAACATCTGTATATGATATAATTTGTTCATAAAGTAGCTGTACTATTTTAGTTATAAGATAAGGGCAGTATAGAGTAAGGAAAGGATTATTATTAACAATATTATTACAATGATACTTATTTTGCCTAAATATCATTTGATTATTTTCAATCTAATATTTACTATAACATATTTGTACTACATATTCATATTGGTTTAAATGAAACATTTTAGTTCTGGCATCTCCTTCCTTTGAGTAGCCAGCCAAACCAGCTGACATTGCCTTCATTTAAATCATCAAGTTATGGATGAGTTAAATGTAACTATCAACATTTTAAAAATAATTAGCAGCTCTTCCAACACACCCTTGAGGTGGCTGCCCAGTGTCGTTTTTTTTTATGGGGTATCGCCAAGTAGCCCTAATCCCCAGATGTTATAATCACTTCCTCCATTGTTCTCCTCCTCCTCCGTCCTCCTCTTCATCATCCACTGTCCGTCTCCATCCTCCTCCTTTGTCCTCCATACTCCTTCTTCATCCTCTGTACTCCTTCTCCATGCTCCTTGTTTGTCGTCGTCCTCCTCTGTTCTCCTTCTCCATCCTCTGTCTGCCTCCATCCTCCTCCTTTGTCCTCCATACTCCATCCTCTGTACTCCTTCTCCATGCTCCTTGTTTTTCCACCATCCTCCTTCTTAATCCTCTGTCCTCCTTCTCCATGCTCCTTCTTTGTTCTCCTTCTCCATGCTCCTTCTCTGTCCTCCTTCTCCATGCTCCTTTTTGTCCTCCTTCTCCATGCTCCTTTTTGTCCTCCTTCTCCATGCTCCTTTTTGTCCTCCTTCTCCATGCTCCTTTTTGTCCTCCTTCTCCATGCTCCTTTTTGTCCTCCTTCTCCATACTCCCTTTTGTCCTCATTCTCCATGCTCCTTTTTGTACGCCTTCTCCATGCTCCTTTTTGTCCTCCTTCTCCATGCTCCTTTTTGTCCGCCTTCTCCATGCTCCTTTTTGTCCGCCTTCTCCATGCTTCTTTTTGTCCGCCTTCTCCATGCTCCTTTTTGTCCGCCTTCTCCATGCTCCTTTTTGTCCTCCTTCTCCATGCTCCTTTTTGTCCTCCTTCTCCATGCTCCTTTTTGTCCTCCTTCTCCATGCTCCTTTTTGTGCTCCTTCTCCATGCCCCTTTTTGTCCTCCTTCTCCATGCTCTTTCTTTGTCCTCCTTCTCCATCCTCTAACCTCCTCCTTTGTCCTCCAGCCTCTGTCCTCCTTCTCCAGGCTCCTTTTTGTCCTCCATCTTCATCCTCCACCTACTATATGTTCTTCTTTTTCATCCTCTCTCCTCCTCCTTTGTCCTCCATTCTATGTCCTCCTCCTTCATCCTCCTCCTATGTTCTCCTTTTTTATCCTCTGTTCTCCTCCTTTGTCCTCCATTCTCTGTCCACCTTCTCCATGCTCCTTCTTTGTTCTCCTTCTCCATGCTCCTTTTTGTCCTCCTTCTCCATGCTCCTTTTTGTCCTCCTCCTCCATGCTCCTTCTTTGTCCTCCTTCTCCATACTCCCTTTTGTCCTCCTTCTCCATACTCCCTTTTGTCCTCCTTCTCCATGCTCCTTCTTTGTCCTCCTTCTCCATGCTCCTTTTTGTCCGCCTTCTCCATGCTCCTTTTTGTCCGCCTTCTCCATGCTCCTTTTTGTCCGCCTTCTCCATGCTCCTTTTTGTCCGCCTTCTCCATGCTCCTTTTTGTCCGCCTTCTCCATTCTCCTTTTTGTCCTCCTTCATCATCCTCCAGTGTATCGGTGTCTCAAACGTTGTCTCCAGTCCTTCTAGGGCTTAGAGAACATACAGTTGTTATACTCAATGATGATGGGCGATGTTATGCCACTTACCTTACTCGGGCTGACATAAGGGCCAAGGTGTTCTTAAGAGGGCTTGATGTTGTAATGCAGGAACGTAGGGCTGCCCACTCCTGTGTGTGTGATGTTCATTCCCTCAGCATCTGGGGAGGTGACGGTCCCTTCACTGATGGCCTGCAGGTAGAAGACAATTAAACATATTTCACATGAAAGAAGTGAAAGGAAATCTGGACCCAAGAGATAACTCAAGTGTATCTGTCATTAGTGATACATAGAAAAGCTCAGAAAATGTGTTTTTATCTATAGTTGAATCATAGCCAGTTACAGTAGTTACATTATAATTGTTTTATACATTGTCATGATTATGGTCCTGATTACTCCAAAATGATATAAGTTGTTATATCCATGATAACCCTATGAGACGGTACTCTTAAGATTAATATATCTAGTTTAGAAGTTCCAACCGGGGGTACAAGTACCCCTGGGGTTACACTGCGGACTCATTAGGGGTACTTGAAATTAATATTGGTAATAGTGGAGGAAGTCTCACGTTGAGGTGTAGATGAACCGCGCCACGTCACTTTACCGGTTCTGTCTGCCGTGTAATCAGTGTCTCCTTGTGCTTTTGCCTGACCAACAATCCACTTGGAGCTACCCCTGCTGCCCTAACAAGGGTGGAGGAAGCAGCAACAATAATGCTACAGATTTTAGCCAGAACCCTGGAGACCGTACACAGCCAGCAGCCAGATACAGAGGAACCCAATTCCTGACTGCAGACTACTCCTCCACTACTACTCCTTAATATAAGGACACACTTCCTCTCCTCTCCTAATTCCTGTGGATATTTAAAAATGAGAGGAGGGGGTACTCATAAATGAAAAGTCTAATCAAGGGGTGCGGGAGAGAATAAAGGGTTGGAACCGCTGATCTAAATGATCAATTTATTTTCTATTCAGAGCAGCCTAAAATCTAGCTACAAAAATAGATCAGCATGTGAATAACTGCTCATCCAGATGCTGCTACTGTATGGGAAATAGCTGTGGGCCCTCCAACTGCAGTATGACTTACAAAGTATTTTTCTTAATTCATATATCAAGAGTTCTCTGTAATCAATGTCCCTATTAGAATCAGTCATATGCCATGTTTGGTGTACTACCTTTATTCAGAAATACACAGTATCTTCTCAAATATTGTATCTGATTATATTTGTGTATAGAAATATATGCGGTTTCATTTTGCTATTCATAATACTTTGTTCTGTTTTAGAAGATATCACACCACACATGGACAGCACGGAGGGCATAGTGGTTAGCATTACTGTCTCACAGAGCTGAGGTCTTGAGTTAAATCATCTGTTCAGAGTGTAGATGTTCTCCCTGTGTTTTTAACACTTCAAAACATACTAGTAAGTGGATTGTCATCTACTGTGCAGTGTAAAGGGTATAATGGATACTACTAGTAATGGGAATCATGACACTACCGTGTGGTGTAATATGTATAATAAACCCTACTGTGCGGTGTAATGTGTATAACGTACCCTACTGTGTGGTCAGATAAAAGACATATAAGGGACCTTAATGTGTGGTCTAATGTAATTTAATAATAATCAATACTGTGTGGCACTTTCCCTGTTTTGAATATGGAAGGGACGAGGGCACCAATTGCCTTAGGGCACAGGGCATCGATATGTCTAGTTCCTGCATTAGTTCTGTGTACTTACTCTGCGGGAATGAATGGGGGATGCACTTTTAGATCTTCCAATGCATCCCAGTCAATTCCCGCAAAGAAGGGATGATGACGGATGTCACCATGTTCTCCCAGACGCTTGTCAGGATCTGCACACAGGAGCTGGAAAGAGCAAAGTGAATGTAACCAAAATGTCAGTGTGATGTAGTTACTCCATATATATAGCTGCCTAACAATTCATAGCAGGAACAACTACATGACAGGTAATGGGTGGTTTATAGAAATAACACTCCGACCATTGGGACACATGATATCCTTATACCTAGTGCTGAACCCTAAGTCTCTACTCACACTCACCTGTTCGAGGATGTCATTCGCACATGCGCTCAGGTGGTAGCGCGACAACACGGGATGCTTGCAGCAGAGCCGGGGTTTTCCTGTGATCAGTTGGAAAAGGATCAAGCCGAAGGAAAACCAGTCCACCCCGGCATCATACTGCTGATGTGACAGCATCTCCGGGGCAATGTAGCCACGAGTTCCTGCATAGCCCGTGGCTCCTGGGATGTTCTGTATGGCCAGCCCGAAGTCGGCGATTTTGATGTGTCCGGCATCATCAATGAGTATGTTCTCTGGTTTCAGATCTCTGTAAGAGAAAATTTGCCGTTAAAATGTGTATCATAAACTGTCATAGAAAACAAGCACTTATTGATTAAATACACAGTATCATATGTTAGTAAGGCTAATATACTAATGTGGAAACAAGGGGTATCAAACACTGGCATCAATAGCATGGTCAGGAGGTAGCAAACACTGGCATCAGCACCCTGTGCAGGAGGTAGCAAGCACTGGCATCATTGCCACAGTCCCTTCTACCTACTGCACATACTGTAAGTCTTCTGGGCAGCTGCCAGCACATAATTCTCTGGAGGTAGGGGCCGATGCAAATATCTTGTTAGGAGGTATGCCACTAGCACAGATGTCCCTTCCCTACATATCTGTATTGTCCTGCATTTTAGATTTACCTTGGGACTCCAATTGCCAAAATAAACATAATTCTAATAATTAGCACTTAATGCATTTCTATTACGTTATTTATAAAGTGATTATTTCCATTCATCTCCCAGTGTAAGAGCCGTCATGTCTGAGTGACCATGAACACGGTCATCCCAAACGTGACATTTCTGTTGTGTTATGTAAATGAGGAGACAGACACATACCGATGAATGAAGCCCATCGCGTGAAGGTGCTGGAGACCGGAGACGATCTCTGCTGCGTAGAATCTGACAAAGAAGAAGAAATGTAAAAGTACTCTAAGGCCCAGATCCTGTTCTCCGCCAGGATTCCTAAGATACAGAACTAGTCCTGCATATGGCTTATCTCTTATATATTTAGCCAGATCTGTCAATCACCTGTGTGTATAACGCTGGGCGGAGTTACACAGGTGATTGACAGGCCCCCAGCCAGCGTTATACACAGGGTGATTCACAGAATAGCATATTCCACCCACCGTTATACACAATGCCCCCCTACCAGCATTATAACACAAGTTACGCCCCAGTGGGAGCCAGTGCTGGTATAATCAGTGGGTGCCAGTACTGGTATAATCAGTGGGTGCCAGTGCTGGTATAATCAGTAGGTGCCAGTGCTGGTATAATCAGTGGGTGCCAGTACTGGTATAATCAGTGGGTGCCAGTGCTGGTATAATCAGTGGGTGCCAGTGCTGGTATAATTAGTGGGTGCCAGTGTTGGTATAATCATTGGGTGCCAGTGTTGGTATAAGCAGTAGGTGCCAGTACTGGTATAATCATTGGGAGCCAGTGTTGGTATAATCAGTGGGTGCCAGTGTTGGTATAATCAGTGGGTGCCAGTACTGGTATAATCAGTGGGTGCCAGTGCTGGTATAATCATTGGGAGCCAGTGCTGGTATAATCAGTAGGGCAAATGTAACAAAGGCAATGTTTGATACCTGGTCTGCCACTGTATGTATTATCATAATGTATCTAATTGTCCACACTGTAACCCCCTGTGTGTCAGATTTCGCCTTGTACACTTCTGATCACTGATATATCTTACCTTGCCACGTCGATCTCAAGCCGGGGTCTTGTTTGGAGCAGATGGTACAGGTCTCCCCCGCTGGCGTACTCCATGGCAAAGACGATAAGTCCCTATCAGAGGACACAGACAGAACAGTCACATATCGCTATTTACTCTACAATATAACAGTGTAGGTACAGACACAATGGGGGGGATTTGCACCCCAGAAAAATAAAACAGAAAATGTGCTGGGGGCTGCAATGCAATATTCTCCTGCAGCACTGGGCTGTTGTCACAGTGGAAGAACCAGCACTGCATACAGCCCAGTCTCTGGGAGCAGCCAGCATTTCCTGGGAAGTGACATAACAGTGATTCCCACTAGGCCGAGCCCCTTTATATTAGGCCACACACCCCTTTCTGGATGCAACTCTGGTAAGTGGGCAGTAATGTAGAGTAGGCACTGGGTATAACCACACCTTGTGATGCCACTACATACATGTGGGCAAGTCTACAATATGCATATATTTCCCACAGCATCGTCTATGTGGATCCTGTCCAGAATACATTTAAGCCTGCCTGGAATAAGCATATTCTACTCATGTTCCACACTCATCATTATTACCCAGAACCCCCTGGTGCGCACGACTGGTATGGAGTGGTCACCTGACCACAAGGATCACGGTATGATTATGGTAATACCTTGGTCTGGAATGTCAGGAGGCCGTGTACTAGGAAAGGGCTTCCTGATGTTGCCTTCAGAACTCTCCTCTCCATCTTTGCTCTGGCCCTTCCTCTCACTGACATTCCACGTTTTTTCAGGACCTTCAGGGCTACGTCTTTCCTGGTGATGTTATCGTACGCCAGCAGGACCTGAATGTGTCAGAGATACAGATATGTTACAGGGTCAGGGCACACATGGCTGTATCAGTAAATATAAAATAATGCTAAACATAATAAGGACTATTTGCACTATGGACACTTTCCATGTACTGTATTAGACGTTACATGTAAGTGGATGCTGCTTACACAGTCTGTCTGCCTGTCCTCAGTCCCACCCACATTCACACTGTTACTATCTGCACTGGCGACCACCCAATGCTCAGTGAAAACTATACATACAGATGGGTCTTCTCCCATCTTGGCAGGGGATGGCGCTGGCGTCGCCAGCCGCCATCCCCCGCCAGCGCCATGGCAATGGTGAGAAGGGGACGCGGGCACGAGCGGCGCGCGCGTCCCCTTCCGACGGCGCTTCCATCCGTTGCCCCGGGTCCCCGCCGGCTTGCCGGCGGTAACCCGGGGTCCCCGCCGCCTGCCCGCACCCCCCCCTAACCCCCCCTAACTGTTAGGATCTCCTGTGCCACGCTGTCTGGCGAGACACCACGTGACACTGGCTGGAAGGAGATAGAGACAGGACCAGGGCAGCCTCGCCAACCTGACTCCGTTGAACCCAGATGGAGTTGACGTGTGTGTGCGGGGTGCTAGGCTTCACCAATAATAGCCGCGTTCGTGGGAGCCCGTTAGTCAGGCTCCCACCTCGATGCCACCTGGTCTTATGTTAGGACAACACACACGCCAAGGCCAGTGATGAACAAGGGGAAACCTATCTACAAACAAAGAGGCGAGAACCACCCTGCCCTGCGGAGAGGGGTGCCAGTGGATAGCACTCTAAACAGGAACCCGCTGTGCTAATGCTTAACAGGTGTAACCATACACAGTATGCTGACACACTAAGAACTGCTGACGGGTGTAACAATACACGATATGCTGACACACTAAGAACTGCTGACAGGTGTAACAATACACTATACGCTGATACAATAAGCAAATGATTAGTACGGAGACAAAGAGGGGGAATCTTCCCAACTTATCTGGAACCGAGGGATATCAATATCTGGAGAAGGAATCCCACAAAGACCAACAGGAGCTGCAGGGACCGGGAGACGGATAAAGGACGACACACGGACACCGGGAGGACAGGAGACAGGATGGAGGACACAGCTGGGAATAAATGACAGGATGCAGGATGACTGGACACAGGAACCAGGAGCAGTGGGTAAACAGGAACACTTGAGACCCTGAGGTACAAGCTATAACCGGCATGGGACTGAACAACCAGAGGGTTTATATAGAGAGCACAATGTGGTGCTGATTACACATAGCCTGAAGGTGTGCACTGCAGGCTAGGAGCCTAATCAAGACACCTGAGTCCAGAACACACAGTACTGAAAGTAACCTGCAATGGCCCAGGCTGACCACTGGATGTCACTAGCGAGTACACACACACACAGGCTGAGATAAACCCAGGGAGAACACACAGAAAATGTGAATGGTACATAACACCGATCCGCTGGAAGCGGATCGTAACAGTATCCCCCCCTAAAAAAGGTGGACTCCGGACACCCCAGCTTGATCAAGGGGAACCAAGAACAAAAACAGACTCAATGTCTCCGACAAGACTTCTTCTTCTTCTTCTTCTTCTTCTTCCCCCCAGGTTGCCTGGGAGTAAACACAGTAATACCAAAAATATTGTCTGAACTAAAGGTACCCTCAACTAAAGGCATTTCATCGATTTCAGAGTTATAATCAGAATTGGAGTCCGCATCTAAGGGAAGAATTATGGTTTCAATCTTGGTAACTTTTGGCACTGGAGAAGAAGTGGTATCGCATGACTGAACATAGGCAGGACTCTTGACAGATTGAGTAGACACTGGACAAGACACTGGACAACCATCGATCTCTGAATCGGAATTCAAGACAGAATCAAGCCTGGATTCCACTGCTGTAAAAGCTAAGATTCCAGGGGCATTCCTGTTAAAATGAGCACACCCAGCGACCATAGCTATGGGCTGGGACTTTTGTACTGACTCTCCTAAACATGGAGTCTCTGCAGACAAAATGGTCGGCCCAGAGGCATCTGAACCACTTTTATTGGGACCAAATTTTTTCACTACAGCATCACTAAATGCCCGGAAATCCTTAAGAAGGGGATCTTCAGAATTAATCAATCCGAACGCCCATTTGGAAGGCTTCCCTCTAAAGGAGTAGATCATATAGGACACAATATTATCAGAAGTGATACCTAAAAATGGTCTGGACTCCATAATGGAGACATAGTGGTTCGCGAGTGCAACAAATTGGGCTAAGTCCCCATCAAAGACTAGAGATGTAGAGATATCGTTCAAAGAATCAACAGTAACTTCATTATCAGCTAACTGACTGGTCTGTATAGCTGGAATTATGGCCCTTGAGGCTGAGACTTTAGGGACCCCCTTAGAGGTTATGACCTCTTCCAAGTCTGATGGTCTTTCTGGTTGGGCAGCACTATGATGAGTCTCTGGCTGATCACCACTGTGACGTACCTCTAAGTGGGCAGCACTATAGTGAAACTCTGGCTGGGCAACAACAAAAAGACCAACAGATGGTCCCTCCATGTTACCGACATGGCTGGAACTCTGTTCAGAGACAGGACAATCAGAATCCCTCTTAGGGACTAGAGGGACAGCGTCCCCATCTGGGGCGACACCGGCTTGAACCCCCTCTGGGGCGACACAGGCTTGAACCCCCTCTGGGGCGACACAGGCTTGAACCCCCTCTGGGGCGACACAGGCTTGAACCCCCTCTGGGGCGACACAGGCTTGAACCCCCTCTGGGGCGACACAGGCTTGAACCCCCTCTGGGGCGACACAGGCTTGAACCCCCTCTGGGGCGACACAGGCTTGAACCCCCTCTGGGGCGACACCGGCTTGAACCCCCTCTGGGGCGACACCGGCTTGAACCCCTTCTGGGGCGACACCGGCTTGAACCCCCTCTGGGGCGACACCGGCTTGAACCCCCTCTGGGGCGACACCGGCTTGAACCCCCTCTGGGGCGACACAGGCTTGAACCCCTTCTGGGGCGACACCAACTTGAACCCCTTCTGGGGCGACACCAACTTGAACCCCCTCTGGGGCAACACCAACTTGAACCCCCTCTGGGGCGACACCAACTTGAACCCCTACTGGGGCGACACCAACTTGAACCCCTTCTGGGGTGACACCAACTTGAACCCCTTCTGGGGTGACACCAACTTGAACCCCTTCTGGGGCTGCGGCCTCCGGGCCCCCACTCGGGGCTGCGGCCTCCGGGCCCCCACTCGGGGCTGCGGCCTCCGGGCCCCCACTCGGGGCTGCGGCCTCCGGGCCCCCACTCGGGGCTGCGGCCTCCGGGCCCCCACTCGGGGCTGCGGCCTCCGGGCCCCCACTCGGGGCTGCGGCCTCCGGGCCCCCACTCGGGGCTGCGGCCTCCGGGCCCCCACTCGGGGCTGCGGCCTCCGGACCCCCACTCGGGGCTGCGGCCTCCGGACCCCCACTCGGGGCTGCGGCCTCCGGGCCCCCACTCGGGGCTGCGGCCTCCGGGCCCCCGGCCTCTGACCGGCTCGGCGGGCCACCGGCCTCTGACCGGCTCGGCGGGCCACCGGCCTCTGACCGGCTCGGCGGGCCCCCGGCCTCTGACCGGCTCGGCGGGCCCCCGGCCTCTGACCGGCTCGGCGGGCCACCGGCCTCTGACCGGCTCGGCGGGCCCCCGGCATCAGACCGGCTCGGCGGGCCCCCGGCATCAGACCGGCTCGGCGGGCCCCCGGCATCAGACCGGCTCGGCGGGCCCCCGGCATCAGAGTCAATCACCTGGGTTTTTCCTTTAAGGGTTTGCAACTCTGACTCCCTGGTCATCAAAACATCAGCACTGGAACCAGTAGAAAAAGGCAGAGTGCTTTTACTGGGAGACTCGGCAGAGAGCTCCTCTGCCACAGTGGAGACAGGCTTAGATCTGACAACCTGCTCAGACCTGGCCAGAGGAGATACCCTGTCGGCACCACCGGAATCACGCAAGCCACACGTCTGCAAGAAGTGGCCAGAATCTCCACAATATAGGCATAGATTAAGGTTTCTACGCCGCTGACGCTCCTCTAACGGAAGCTTCGGCCGTAGATAACTTCTATGCTTTACCTGACCCTCTGGGTCTGAGGACTTGCTGCCTAATACTTCCCTAGGCAGGGCCTCATTAGGGGCTGAACGAACCCCAGTGACCTCTGGGAGGATCAGAAAAATATCAGTGATGAGTCTTTGCAGCTGCAGAAGAGACTGCTGCAAAATCTCCCACTGCCCAGGTTTTACGGCATTGAAAGCCAAATTTAGAGCCGCTAATGACTCTTGCATGGCCTGCATGATATGGCCATGCAAGTTTATACACCAGCAAGAAAAAAACTGACACAAGAATAAACTGACACGGGCAAAAAGCTGACACGGGCAAAAAGCTGACACGGGCAAAAAGCTGACACGGGCAAAAAGCTGACACGGGCAAAAAGCTGACACGGGCAAAAAGCTGACACGGGCAAAAAGCTGACACGGGCAAAAAGCTGACACGGGCAAAAAGCTGACACGGCTTGAAATCTCTGGACTGAGAGGGCAGAACCCAGCTCCAGAGTGCTGTATGGCCGGTTATAATGTTAGGATCTCCTGTGCCACGCTGTCTGGCGAGACACCACGTGACACTGGCTGGAAGGAGATAGAGACAGGACCAGGGCAGCCTCGCCAACCTGACTCCGTTGAACCCAGATGGAGTTGACGTGTGTGTGCGGGGTGCTAGGCTTCACCAATAATAGCCGCGTTCGTGGGAGCCCGTTAGTCAGGCTCCCACCTCGATGCCACCTGGTCTTATGTTAGGACAACACACACGCCAAGGCCAGTGATGAACAAGGGGAAACCTATCTACAAACAAAGAGGCGAGAACCACCCTGCCCTGCGGAAAGGGGTGCCAGTGGATAGCACTCTAAACAGGAACCCGCTGTGCTAATGCTTAACAGGTGTAACCATACACAGTATGCTGACACACTAAGAACTGCTGACGGGTGTAACAATACACGATATGCTGACACACTAAGAACTGCTGACAGGTGTAACAATACACTATACGCTGATACAATAAGCAAATGATTAGTACGGAGACAAAGAGGGGGAATCTTCCCAACTTATCTGGAACCGAGGGATATCAATATCTGGAGAAGGAATCCCACAAAGACCAACAGGAGCTGCAGGGACCGGGAGACGGATAAAGGACGACACACGGACACCGGGAGGACAGGAGACAGGATGGAGGACACAGCTGGGAATAAATGACAGGATGCAGGATGACTGGACACAGGAACCAGGAGCAGTGGGTAAACAGGAACCAGGAACACTTGAGACCCTGAGGTACAAGCTATAACCGGCATGGGACTGAACAACCAGAGGGTTTATATAGAGAGCACAATGTGGTGCTGATTACACATAGCCTGAAGGTGTGCACTGCAGGCTAGGAGCCTAATCAAGACACCTGAGTCCAGAACACACAGTACTGAAAGTAACCTGCAATGGCCCAGGCTGACCACTGGATGTCACTAGCGAGTACACACACACACAGGCTGAGATAAACCCAGGGAGAACACACAGAAAATGTGAATGGTACATAACACCGATCCGCTGGAAGCGGATCGTAACACTAACCCTGTCCGTCTCCCTGAGGCGGAGACGGACAGGGTTTCCGTCGCGCTAGCGACGGAGACTGAGACGCGCGTGCGCGTGAGACGCACGCGCGTCTCAGTCTCCTCGCTGGCGTGGCTGCTGGCGGGTCGCCAGCGCGTACGTTCTGGCGACCCGCCAGCAAGGATGGGACCTGCCCCATCTGTATGAAACAGCCGTCTCATCTCCATCCACCTAGATGCCATACCAATCCTACTAGAACTAGAACAGATGCATGAATTTGCATATAAGAAGCAATAGGTAGCCATAATACAGTCATGGCACTTACCACTCCAAAGCCGCCCCGGCCTATCTCATGTCGGATGGTCAGCCTCTTGATAGAATCCGAGACATTGCCGGGGCAGGGTGCTGACTCGCTGCTTGTTCCTTGTGGGGTAAAATTACAGACAGTTTATATATTGTATAACAAAATGGTGTAATAAGGAGAAAGTAAGACAGGGTTGTTGACTTTGTGTCTGCTCTCTCTGGGAAAGGACAGCCAGCTCCAGGAGGTAGGGGCAGGGGCGAATTTAGGGGTCAGGCCGCCCCTAGGCACAAAATGTTTGGCCGCCCCCCCCCCCCACCATTTTAACATATGTAAGAAAACACAATAGAAACGCAATAGATAAACTGCATAATAAATAATAATTATATAATATTAATATAACCAATATTACCCTCTGCTGTCACTAACTAAGGCTTTTATTCAGATCTGATCGCAGTACAAATTTGTTTGGAAAATGGGCAAAACCCATGTGCACTGCAGGTGGGGCAGATGTAACATGTGCAGAGAGAGTTAGATTTGTGTGTTATTTTTTTCTGCGCATGGTAAATACTGGCTGCATTATTTTAACACTGCAATTCAGATTTCAGTTTCAACACACCCCACCCAAATGTAACTCTCTCTGCACATGTTACATCTGCCCCACCTGCAGTGCACATGGTTTTGCCCATTTTCCAAACAAATTTGAACTGCAATCAGATCTGAATAAGGGCCATAGAGGGCTCTCTATGGACAAGGGGAAGAAAGTGACTCCGCTGCAGTCATATCCCTCCTTCCTTTGTCAGCCCAACTCCTCTCCTTACCTCCCTCACTCATCCTATGTTCCTCTCCCTCCCTCTGTCTGCAATACACTTCTCCTTTCCTCCCTCTCTCTCTCTCTCTCTATGGGGTATATTCAATGACTTTTGCGTGCTGTGACAGCGAGCAGTGATGCCTGCTTGCTGTTACAGCGAGCAGGGTCAGTATTCAACTCACCCCCTGCACACGCCATTTTCACGTCGCTGCATTTTTGCAGCGAGGGGGAAACGACATGTGCGGCCACAAAAACAATGAGTCTAGCGGCTAAATGCATTAGCCACAAGCCTGACTCTTTGGGGGAATCCTCACTGGAATCTGACAGCGAGGGTTCCCGGTTGCTCGCCGGTCACATTGAATACAGGCCTATGTACCTCTCCCTGATAAATATATATATCTCTCCTTCCCTCACTCACCCCATGTAGCTCTCCCTCTCCTTGATAGCCATGTATCGCTCCATCCCTCCCTCTCTCATACTATGTACCTCTCCCTCTCTGACAGCCATATACCTATCCAACCCTCCCTCTATCCTTCTGTCTGACAACCATATATCTCTCCATCTCTGACCTGATATACCTATCCCTCTCTCTTTTTCTCTCTGACAGCCCTACACATCTATTTCCCTTACTATGTGACCCTATGTACCTCTTACTTATCAATACAGCACCTTTCACTAGACTGTACCTTACTTCCTGCAGAGGGATGAAGGACAGAAGGGTTTGGCAGCACAGGATGATGGAAGAGGTGCTGTGCAGGAGCTCCGTGCCCAGTACCTGTCACTCGTTTTCATGAGGTGGGGGGAGTGGGGGGTTGTGCGGAGCGGCAATGGATACTCAGTGTCCAGTACCCGGTACTTACATGCCGGGCTCCTCCAGTGGTGACTTGGGCGGCAGGCGCATGTATGCAGGCACTGGCCGGGTGGCTCTGTTTTTTTTTTTATATATTCTTTTTTTTATTGAAAATACATAGAAATACAGAAATAGTGATTTGAGTAGCTCCATATAAAATGAATAATTAGGCAATCAATATTTCTCGACGCAGCGAGAACAACAATTCTATAGTTCTAAATAGTCGGGTGTCCACAGTCGCTAGAGTCCCGAAAATATGAGAAAAAGAAAACAAACAAAACTGTGTACAGAACAGAAGAACTGGGGAGCCGAAAATGTTATGTTATAAGTATTTCAATGTTACAAACATATGGAGATGTGGGGGTCGGAGACCAAGTGGGGGGGGGGGGGGGGGGGGAACAGATAGAGTGAGGAGAAAGAAGGGTGAGGGTGTAAGCTGGGGTGGGGTTTACCTTTCCCAAGGTAAGGTGAGCTGGTAAAAGCGGTTTAACGCTAAAGTAATCTGGTAATATAGTTGGTTGATCTGTTTAAGAGGTAAAGTTTTTGTATTCTTGACTTTCCTTGTATTCCAGCCAGGGGAGCCAAGTGGCCATGAAACCTAATTGTTTATCAACAGAGGCTAGCATCGTGTCCTCCATATTCATGTAATAATCAATTTTAGTGAACCAGGATATCCGTGTGGGGGGGGTTGTGGATTTCCATAGTGCGGGAATAACGGCTCTTGCGGCATTACTTAAGTGTCTACACAATGATGATTTGTATAGATAGATCGGGGTAGTGGAGAGATTAAGTAGCCAAAAGGCGGGGGTAGAGGGGAGGGGGATGTGGAGTATGCCCTGTGAGATTCTTATAACTTCTGACCAGAAAGGTGTGATGAGTGGGCATTCCCACCAGACATGTAGTAGTGTCCCGGTGGCACTTTTGCACCTCCAGCAGTTTGCTGGGATATTGGGGTTCATGATATGTAATATAGAAGGATGTCTATACCATCTCATGATTACTTTGTACTGGGTTTCCCTGGTTTGGATGCAGATGGAGCTGGCATGTGCTTTCATAAAGATAGATTCCCATTCTTTATCCGAGATGGTCAGACCTAAATCTTTTTCCCAGGCCTTGGTGAAAGACGTGGTTATATCGGAATTTGAGTTTTGGAGGATTTTGTATATTATTGAAATCGTATGAGTGGGTTCGCTTGTGGCTACACATAGTCTTTCAAATGGCGTCATCTCGCGTGAGGCTAGTGGGAGTCTAGAATTTGTTTGTAGGAAGTGCCTTGCTTGGAGATATTTCCAAAAGTCTCTGGAAGGGATCTCCCATTTAGTTTGGATATCGGAGAATGGTCGCACTCCCACAGACGTAACTAACTGACCTACCCGGAAAATACCCTCTAAGGCCCATTGGGTGAAGTCAGGGATATTTGTGCCGGGTTGGAAGTCCGGGTTGTATAAAAAGGAGGTTAGTGGACCAAATTTGGAGGATATGTAGTGTCTTTGGCGCAAAAGTTTCCATGAGGCCAGGGTTGGGGGAATGGTGGGGTGGGAGGGAGGGGGCTTGAGGAGTGTGGGAAGCCAAGGGAGTATCTCTGGGAACTGTTGTGCGCATACACCCTCGAGCTCAACCCACTGTTTATTGCTACGGCTCCTTGTCCAATCTAATATTCTGTTTAAGTGTACGGCGTAGTAATAGTTTTTAATATCTGGTAATTGAAATCCCCCTCGAGAGACGGGTCTGGTGAGAATGACTCTTTTAATCCTGGGCCTTTTACGAAGCCAGATAAATTGTTGGGTGAGTTTCTGTATGGTTCTGAACCAAACTTCTGGGACGGAGATTGGTAGGGTTTGGAGAATATAAAGCAATTTAAAGGCAGGGAATTAATTTTGATGACGTTTATTCTCCCTAACCAGGATAGTTGTTTGTTGTGCCATCTGCTGTAATCTGCTCTAAGTGATTTAAGAAGGGGCAGGTAGTTTAAAGAGTATAGACGGGTTAGGTCGCAAGATAGTTTAATACCTAGGTATGTGATGTGTGAAGGTTGCCATATAAAGGGGAAGGATTTTTGTAAATATGCGGCTGATGTGGTAGGTACGGATATATTAAGGATACTGGATTTGGACATATTAACTTTAAAGTTTGAAAGGGTGCTTCAACGATCTAGTTCCTGTAGAAAGTGGGGTAGTGAGGCCTCCGGGTGTGTCAGGATTGCCAACAGGTCGTCAGCAAACAATGCTAGTTTGTGTTCCCTTTCTCCCACTAGTAATCCTGTAATATGTTTGTTGTTTCTGATTGCTCTAGCCAGAGCTTCCATGCAGAGGACGAAAATTAGTGGCGAGAGGGGGCAGCCTTGCCTCGTTCCGTTACTGATTGGGAAGGGGTCAGACAGAAAACCATTTGTTCTTACTCTAGCTGTTGGCATGTGATATAGGGCGAGGATCCTGTGGAGTGTCAATGGACTCAGACCAATATGCTCCAGCACAGCTTGCATAAAGCTCCAGCTAACTCTATCAAATGCTTTTTCAGCATCTGTGGAAATCAATATGGCCGGAATTTTATGTTGGGAGGCAAGATGGATCAGGCTTAGGACCTTGGTGGTGTTGTCTTTCGCCTCTCGGCCTGGGACGAATCCCACCTGGTCATTATGGATTAGTGCAGGGAGGACTCTGTTTAATCTATTAGCCATCAGTTTTGCAAAGAGCTTTATGTCGATGTTTAGTAGAGATATCGGTCTGTAGCTGGAGCACATGGAGGGGTCCTTTCCTGATTTTGGGATGACCGTAATGTGTGCTTCTAGTGACTGCCTAGTAAAGTGAGAGTTTGCGGAAATAGTGTTGAATGCTTGAAGGAGTCTAGGGATTAGGAGATTTTTAAATGTCTTATAATATGGCGAGGTGAAGCCGTCTGGGCCTGGACTTTTTCCAGATGGTAAAGAGGATATTGCTGAGTCTAGTTCTTGTATTGTGAATGGTTGATCTATAAGTTCCCTGTCGGAGTTGGGGAGAGTAGGGAATGCTACTGATGTTAGGTATTCCTTTGCTTGTAAGGTGTCATGTAGTAGATCAGTTGTACTTGGGGATGTTTTTAGGTTATATAATGCTGAGTAGTAACGCTAAAAGCATGCCGCAATTTCCGGGGTTTTAAAGCAGAGTGAGTTTGTGTCGTTCTTCATCTCGCTGATAAAAGAGGCCGCTCTCTGTGCTTTAATAGCCTGGGCAAGGAGGCGACCTGGTTTATTTCCCCATTGGTAAAATTTCCGCTTACATTTGCGTATGTCCAATCTAGTGCGTTCAGAGAGCAGTTTGTTTAGGGTGGCTCGGGTTTCGGTCAGCTCAACCAGTGTCTGAGGTGAGGCGTTAGATTTGTGTAAATTCTCTAAAGTGTGAATCTTGTGCAGTAGTGTGAGTATTCTCTCTGATTTTTGTTTTTTTATAAAGGTGCCAAGCTGTATGAATTTGCCTCTTATGACACATTTGTGAGCTTCCCACAAAGTTATTGCGGACATGTCTACTGTGTCGTTAATGTTGAAGTAGTCAGATAGGGCTTTGTCTATCTCAGCTTTACAATGTGTATCTTGTAGTAGGGATTCGTTTAGACGCCATGTCCATTGGCCTGGGGAGTGTTGAGGTGTCGCTATAGTCATCGAAATTGGGGCATGGTCTGACCATGTAATAGAACCGATAGATGTATCAATAAGCAAAGGGAGGTGTTTATGGCTTAAAAACAGGTAATCTAGGCGTGAGTAGGTTTGGTGGGGGTGTGAGTAGAATGAGTAGTCTCTGCCAGAAGGGTTTAGTATTCTCCAGGAGTCTGCTAGTTGAAGCTCGTGGAAAATTTTCCTTACTTTTTGGTATTTACGGTTAGGGAATCTGCGGGATTTGGTTGATGAGTCGAGCGTTGGGTCCATAGTCCAATTTAAGTCCCCTCCCATTATCACCGTACCCTCAAGAAAGGAGTCTAAATGAGCGAGATGGGTTTGGAGAAATGTGTGTTGGTCTTGGTTAGGGGCATATATCACCACAAAAGTGTAGGATTGTGTAAAGATTTTGCATTTGACAAGGAGAATTCTACCAGGGACTATCTTTTGTACTGATATATCGGATAATTGGAGATTTTTGGAAAACATAATCGCCACTCCTTTAGTTTTACTATTAGGGGTATTGCAGTAGTAAGCGAAGGGGAAGTAGCGGTTGGAGATAGATGGGTTACGTGCAGAGATTCTGAAATGTGTTTCTTGAATCATAGCTATGTCTGCCTTTTCAGCTTTGAGGGTTCTGAGTAAGTTGGAGCGTTTTTCTGGGATGTTGAGGCCTTTTGCATTAATTGATAGAATTTTTAGTTTACCTGGTGAAGACATATTTCTTTATGGGTGGATTGTAGATCAATATTTTGGGAAAGGTCAAGGAATTAGAGGGTAGGAAAGGGGACATGGGGACATAGAAAAAGTGTGTGGAAACAAGTAACAACAATAACTGTGTTGAAATTCCCGCATTGGGATCATTGGCGTCTGAATGCGCCAGTGACCCAAATGGCATTGTGGCCTAAGGCGGGTTGGGGGTAAGGGAGTCACCGCCTATGAGCAGTGTATGATAAACATTCAAAAAAGCATAATAATAAAATAGTGGGTGCAGCCGAGACATATATCAGAAGTGGGAGAGAATATAGGAAAAACAAAAAAACATTTAAAAAAGGCACCAATAAAGAACATAGTAATCTACTATCACTATGGGGAGGAGGAAGAGGGAAAGGGTGCGGAAGAAACATAGGAAGTATTAAATAACGTTTTTAACATAGTGTTTCAGTGGATTAGAATATTCACCAATCCTTCAGAGTGGTCAGACCGGGGTCTGACGGGTAACCATCAGTTGGAGAGCTTCGATTGTTCATGGAGGATCGGCGGCGCGGGATGCGAAGTCGGAGCTTTGCTTCTTTTTTGAGTGTCGGACGTCTTGCCATGGTTGGTCGTGTCTGGGTCGGCGGGTAGGAGGTGGTTCGGGGTGTGTAAACTCCCAGTTAGGGATGTTGAGAGGAGGGAGACCCAGATTGGTGCAGAATGAGGAGAGGTCAGAAAAAGAGTTCAGGAAGTGAGTTTTCCCAGCAGAGGATACTTGTAGGTTGAAGGGAAAGCCCCATTTATACTTCAGTTGGCGTTTACGGAGTTCTGAGGTTAGAGGTTGGAGCATTTTCCTTTGTTGGAGGGTGTGCCAGGATAGGTCTTGATAAATCTGGATATTCGAGCCATTAAAGTCCACTCCCTCTAATTGGCGAACTTTGCGAACAATATTTTCCTTCTGTGTGTAATAATGAAGGCGGCAGATCACATCGCGTGGGCGGTCTGAGGGCGCGCCTCTTGGTTTGAGAGCGCGGTGAGCTCTGTCGAAGGTTATGGTGTCAGAGGGGTCGTTACCCAGTACCTCATTGAAGATCTTAGTTAGCGCATCTGTCAGTGCGTCTTGGGTGATGTCTTCGGGTAGACCTCTTACTCGGAGATTGTTTCTCCTCCCTCTGTTGTCGAGATCTGTCAAGCGTGTTTGAAGTGAGCGGATTTCTGCCGTCTGGGCAGTGAGTATTTCAGACAGGGAGTCACAGAAAGTGTCCGTCTCGTCTTGGCGAGTCTCTAGGGCATTCGTGCGGTGATTAAGCTGGGCAATGTCTTGTCGGACAAGAGCTATTTCCTGCCGGATGGTATCTTGCATGTCCCGCTTAGTAGGGAGGGTTTTAATGTAGGAGAGGACCTCCTTCAGTTCTGATAACTCCGTTGTGAGCATGGATATCTGGGTTGTAGATGGGGGGGTAGAAGGTGGAGGCGGGAGAAGTGGGGTGGGATTAGACTCTGGTGATTCATCCGCGAGTCTGGACGGGGTGGGTTGTAGAAACGGTCTCATGTTTGTTTAAGACATGCTTTCTTTGGGAAGAGGAGCGGTACCTTTTTTAGAAACCTTTTTACCTTTGACCATAGTTTGCACAGTAGATGATGTAGAAAGAGGTTTAGGTCCGGTGATTGTGTCTCGGGCTGCGTTATCGGGTAGAGCGAATTGTCACATCAAGCGGTGACCCCCCCCAAAGGCCTGGCGTTAGTAGCACATCATTAATTGGAGGGCAGTATAGTTAGTAGCGATTTCTTTCTCCTCCCTCTAGAGCGTTCGTCTGGGGTCCGCAATATATTATTCGTGGTCCTTTGTGCACTCCTTCAGGGTGTATGGAGTTGTGTGATACTGCTTCAGTTAATCAATTCTGGTTAATTAGATTTCTGTTTCAGTGGTTGTAGTTATGTCTGAGACACGCTAGAGGGCAGTCTTGTATAGTAGATTGGAGTTAGTAGGATTGACAATGTCTGCATTTAGGTATGTTTAGTGCACAGTTGGTAATCGTAAGTGCATCAATAGTATATCAGAGGGGGGGGGGGGGGTGGGGAGAGGGTGCTCTTTGTACTGTCACCTTATCTCTGCTCAGTGTCAGGGGGAAGGGGATCTGAGCCTCCCAGTACTGTTTGCAGGCAGCCCACTTGTAATAAAAGCTTTTACTTTGTGCTGCTGATCTGCCAGTTAGGTCAGATCAGAGCCTGTGTCAGCTTGCTATATGAACTCTCCGGAGGGGAGAGAGAGAGAGGAGGGGTGATGTTTAGGCGTCGGCTAGCTGTGTGTCCAGCCAGCAGCCTGGCTGTATACTATTGCGGGTGGCTCTGTTTTTAGCTATAATATATATGCTGGGCTCCAACGCTCCTCTGTGGGGGAAAGGACAGTCCATGGCAGTGTTACAGGTGCATCAAACACTGGGGCTTGTGCGGTGCGCATCACAGGAGCTGCCTCCTCTCCTGCTGCTGGCCACTCCCCGCAGCTGACACTGAGGACTGAGCAGTATGCACCCGCTGCCCCACCATCCTCCTTTCTCCCACAGAGGAGCGTTGGAGCCCAGCATATATATTATAGCTAAAAACAGAGCCACCCGGCCAGTACCTGCATACGTGCGCCTGCCGCCCAAGTCACCTCTGGAGGAGCTCGGCATGTAAGTACCGGGTACTGGACACCGAGCATCCATTGCCGCTCCGCACAACTCCCCCAGCCTCATGAAAACGAGTGACAGGCACTGGGCACGGAGCACCTGCTTCTGTCTCACACCTGCCTGAGTCCAACTCAGCAGCACGTCGCACAGTAGCTTGCTTACGAGGCACATGGGAATTGTCCCTGACTGACCAGGCAGCAAGAGGTGTCTGCCAGCTGCCGACCCTAATAGGTGCCACCCCTAGGCCCGTGCCTCACAGGCCTAGTGATAAATCCGGCCCTGGGTAGGGGGCGATGGTGGTGGAGGACCTGCAAATGGAGTGGAGCCAGGGGTGGGGCTATTTAAATAAGTGTACAAGTGGGCGTGGCCAATGCTATTGCATCATCGTGGCAACTGCTGTGTAATGCCGGTTTTACAGACATTACACAATGGGGAGGAGGGCCACAATGATGAAATTTGCATCATCTGGTCTCCATGGACCCTCCCATTGGACACTTTCACCATTCTAGGGGACGGGAGGTGAACCCGAATATCGGGGGCCTCCCGGTCATTCCAGGAGGATAGGCAACTATGCAGTAAGATGATGATTACTGAACTGGGATAAATGGGAACACTAAATACACGCCTATCTCTTTAAACTCTGTATTATCCTATGTATTGTTATGAAATTCCAGTTCCTACTAGGTATGTACATGTGCATTTGTCTAATGTCAGCTCCTCAGCCATCAATTCACTAGAACAGTGGTTCTCAACCTCGGTCCTCAAGGAACCCCAACAGTGCACGTTTACCAGGGCTCCACTCAGAATCATAGATGGAATAATTAGCTCCACCTGTGATCTATTAAAATGTGACAGTGAATAATGAGTGCACCTGTACAACTGCCAGGAGACATGGAAACCCTGCACTGTTGGGGGTCCTTGAGGACCGAGGTTGAGAACCACTGCACTAGGACATCAGCAGAAGCCTCAGACCGCAATATACTGGTAGTAGTGATGCTGCTTATTGCCATGTTCTCATACCTCCCAACTGTCACAATTACAGCGGGACAGTCCCGATTTTCGGGTCCTGTCCCACCCGCGGCAGGCATTGTCCTGCTGCGGGGGGGGGGGGGTGGCAGTTGGGAGACCCCCCAATGTAGTAGAATAGACGCTGTGCGCTAATACCCCTTCTCCCCCTTCTCCCCCATACCGACCGTTCATACATCTGCCCCACTGTTCTATGTTTCCTAACCTCCCTGTGTATGTGGTCAGTGTCAGACTGGGGCATGAATGGACCACCGGGTGATTGCAGTGGTAGAAGCCCATGCTTAGGGCTGTGGCCTGTCTCCAGAGGGGGTGTGACTAGCCAACATTTAGGGGGTATGGATCATTAGGTCGACATGCATTTAGGTTGACATGAGTTAAGTTTGACATGACTTTAGTTCGACAGGGTCATTAGGTCGACATGGGTAAGGTCGACAGGGTCATTAGTTCAACATGGGTAAGGTCAATTTTTTTTTAACCAGAATGTTAACACAGTCAACATAAACACTAAAATGTAGAACCACGTCCCCTCGCATGGCTCATTGCACTCTGTATGCTTCGGGCCCAGTGCCTCACTGTGTTCGGCACACTATTTTATTCTCCCACCACACCCTAGTGCAGGGCTGGGCAACACCGGCCCTCCAGATGTTAATGAACTACACATCCCAGCATGCCTTGCATCAGTTTCAGCATGGCCACATAGCAATACTAATGCAAAGCATCCTGGGATGCGTAGTTCATTAACATCTGGAGGGCCGGTGTTGCCCAGCCCTGCCCTAGTGGATGGTAGGGCATGAAATACCGCCTGTCGGCATATGTCGGCTCAAAAAAGCAGTAAAAAACCCCATGTCGGCCTATTGACCCTGTCCACCTTACCCATGTCGACCTAATGACCCTGTCGACCTAACCCATGTTGACCTTAAGTCATGTTGACCTTCCTGCATGTCAACCTAAATGCATGTTGACCTAATGGTGTCAACCTAATTCTTGTCGACCATCATGCTGGAGACCAATGACCGTGTCCCCACTGAGGCTTGGCTAACCACTAGAGAGTGCATAGTCTGGGCCCATTTATACATATATTCCATGCATGATAATAAGTATGGTATCTGTGCACTGGTGTCTCCACCCATTCCCCTTCCTTACATATATAATGATCATTTACAGATTATTGCACTGTAGAATATGCACCATAGTCAGTGGCATAACTAACATTTTTGCGCCCCCAACGCCGAAATTGACATCATGTGTCATGTGTAAGGGGCATTACTGTGTGGTATTATCAGGGGTGCCGAGAGAAAGGGGTAGAGGGTGCAAATTACCCAGACCAAATTCTGATGAGAGGGCCCAGTGGGGTCCCTGGGCCCCCTCCCCTTAAGTGACAGCAGCAGCTGCAGCTCTTCTCCTCTGCCCAGCTCACACTGCTTTGTGCTGGGTTGCAGTGGGCCATGGAGGTGCTTAAAATACAATATTTTCTCAGGATTATTTTCTAAGGGTATAATGTGAATAATGTGAGGAGTAATGTATATAAGGTAAAGTGGTACTACTGTATGGTTTAACGTGAATAAGGGACACCATCGCATGATATAATGTGAAGTTGCACTACTGTGTGGCCTAATTTCAATTGGGGGTACTATTGTGTGGCCAAGCCCCTCCCAGCAAGAACACACCCCTGTTTGGGCTACGTACCGAATGTGTGCACTGTTTCTATTTAAAATATTGCGAGTAGGAACACCAAAATGATGACTGCTATGATGAGGGTTGATGGTGCTGGGAAAGGGGAGCAGGGTCAGAGGCAGGACTAGTGGCGGTGCTAGGGGGCACCAGCCAAAATCTTGCCTAGGGCATCATTTATCCTAGGGCCGGCTCTGAATTTAGCACTGTGTAATACATACACATTATTGTGTAGATGTGTACTGCCTCCTGTGATAACTGGCTTATTCCATGCCTTCTACCACACTCTTCATGGAAAATTCCATACTTTTGTTCAATTAAATAAAAAAGAAAATTTTATGCACCTTTAAGTCTGCACGCGTTTACATTTGTACTTGTGCTATTTTTGCTATCTTCATGTATGTATGTAGTTTTCAGTCAACCTTATTAGTGGATCATCATCACATCGTTTATGCAGAAGTATAATAAGTCTATTATTGTTTACATTCTTATTCCTGTATCATTGTACATCTTATGCAACCCATGTAGTGCAGGAAAGGACGGCAACTCTCCCGCATTGTCTGTGGGGGGGGTCCGTGGGGGTTCCGTGGGTCAAATGACGCAATCGCGTCACTTAAACCACGCTCCCCGCAGTGCAATGCATAAAATACCGGCATTGCACGGGGGCGTGGCTAAAATGACGTGATCGCTCTAGCCACGCCCCTAAATGGGTCATCACAGCTGTGGCTCCGCCCTTTTTTCTCCCGGCTTTGGGCCCGCCCCCCTGCCATACTGAGCTGGCTGCTCTCTCCCGGAGAGAGCAGCCAGAAAGTCGGCAACCATGATGTAGTGGCTTCAAATATATTTCAAGCAAGTCTCCCGCATTGTAGTCAATTTCGGGGGTCTGCGGGGAGGGGGGGGGGGGCTAAAATTAGGTAAATTACATCATTTTGCGCCTTTTTAGCCCCTCCCCCATCTACAAACCCGCAAATTAATGCGACTGCCGGTCGTGGGGGCGGGGCTTGGTGACGTTAGCATCGCCCTGCTCCCAAAACGAAGCCTCGTCCAGCCACCCTTTCACTCCTCCTGGGCTTCTCCCGGAGAGGAGTTTTAAAAAGTCGGCTTGTTTGGGCCTCACAACATACTACATATCTCTGCACAAGATGCGACCTAGACAAATCCCTTGCAATATACCTTTAAGAATTACCAGGCAATAAAACAACTTTAAAAGGAAGCAATATAATTAGTACATTTCCATAAAAAATTGCTGAATCTAGGACAGGTGTCTTTAAATCAACAGCACTATTCAGCATGAGTGTTACAGATAACTTAATGTCCCAGTACTGTAACTCCATAATTGTGCGACACACTCCTTAAACAAAATCTAAGATTTATTATTTGTCTTTCGTGTTTTGACTTTTCTGTAGATTTGGAGTCCTTTGTTGAATAAAACATATGCCTTTAGCTAGTGAGCAGTCTCTAGGTTAAGAATTAGTTTTATGGTCTAGTCAGTGGTGGAACTACCGAGGGGGCAGCATAATGTGTAAGGGTATTACTGTGTGTCGCATATTGTGTAAGGGGCATTGCGGTGTATTGCATAATGCGTAGGGTATTACAGTGTGTCGCATATTGTGTAAGGGGCATTGCAGTGTGTTGCATATTGAGTAATGGGTATTGCAGTGTATTGCATAATGTGTAGGGTATTACAGTGTTTGGCATAGATTGGAATGGGCATTACAGTGGGCTGCATAATGTGTTTTTGGGCTTGCAGTGTCTCACATAATGTGTAAGGGTATTACGGTGTGTTGCATATTGTGTAAGGGGCATTACGATGTGTTGCATAAAGTGTAAGGGGCATTGCGGTGTGTCACATAATGTGTACGGGGCCTTGCGGTGTGTCACATAATGTGTACGGGGCTTTGCGGTGTGTCACATACAGTATTGTGTTAGGGTATTACGGTTTGTCGCATAATGTGTAAGGGGCCTTGTGGTTTGTCGCACATTGTGTAATGGGCATTGCCGGGGGGGGGGGGGGGAGGAGGGGGCATTTTAAACTTTGCTATGGGGCCCACAAAGTTCTAGTTACGCCTCTGGGTCTAGCCTGATGCTGTCCTGGTATATATTTAGTGATAAATCATAGTCAATATAGAAATAAAATAGAGAAACTTCCTATTTAGTGCTTAGATTTCAATGTGGGTGAGTTATTTTTAAAGTGTCAGATTCGGAGGTTGTAGTTATTGTTGTCCCGCTATTTCAATAAGAGTAACATTTATTTAGTGATATATCACCATCGATATAGAAATGAAATAGAGAAAGTTGCTATGTACAGTAGTTGTGCTTGGATTTTTAATAGATGTGAGCTGTGGTGGTTTTTACCTTTGGGCTGCAGGGCTGCAGCCCACCAGGTAACATCCGCTGCTGTTCTCTGCCTATGAAGCCAGATGCAGTGTGTGAGACTGCTCTGGCTTCAATGTGACTAGCAGGGACTTCCTATTGGAAGTCCGACCTGCCAGTCACTCAAGGCAGTCCCATTGGGAGGTGTTCCCTCCCTCCGGAATGCCTCTTTGTGCGCAAATGCAGGGCAGCCCCAAAAACGCGTTTTACGCATGTACAGTACCACGGACGACTGCGCATTCGCTGGACTCAGGAACCTGATCAAGCCTCTGGGGGCTGCTGCAAAGGCAGCCCATGGAGACTTGGGCCAGGGCATGCGCAGTACGTATGAAGTTGCTGTGCATGCACTGGCCCCGTGCAGGGGACCGTCAGCAGCATGGAGCACAGCGGTGGCAGCAGCCCCCTCCTCCGCAAGGGTAAGAGCCACCACTGCATATGTATAATGTATAAATTAACTGCACAGTCTGGGACCTGATCCCTAGAGCAGGGGGAGGGTCTTCAGGCAGTGGGGCCCACCGGGGGTTTCCCCTGTACCCCTGTGGGCATGTCCAACAGTGTATATGCTCATTTGTTACTGCTCTATATGTAGGCTTATGGATATTCCCTCTTCTGTGGCACTGCAGGGGGCAGCTGTGATCGGCGATCCCAAAAATATCACCCACCAGCCTGGGCTGTCTGCACTGCAGCAGCGCTACCTCCCCTGCTATCGCCCCCTCCTGGCCAGCCGTGAGCAAAGTATTTTTTTTATACAGAATAAATCATTTTTTTTCCAGAAATGACCCAAAATTTTTGACATTTTTTTTATTCTCAAATTATGTAAATACAAGTTATATAATCTTTGTTCACTATAAGCAGCATATTTATAATACAATTATACTGAATTGGATTTAAATTGCTATAAGGAAGGAACCAAGAAATGCAGCATCAGGTGAACACTATAGCAGCTAATGGGCCAGATGTACTATGCATTGAGAAGTGATAACCTGGAGAAAGATGAACTAAAATCCAACCAGCTCCTGTCAGTCTATATCATGGCAGTTAGGAGCTGATTGGCTGGTACATTATCACGCTCCACTTTATCAGTTTTCAAGGCTTAGTACATCTGATATGTTACAAATGTTTTTAAAAACATGCAGCATTTTATCTCATTATGTAATACTGAAGAAAAATAATAAGCACAGGTAGTCCCTATAATACCCTAACATTCAAGAAATGTAGTAAAGAGCGTTCCCTATAATGCCTAAAGTAGGAGATAATCCCAATAATGTCTATGTACCAAATATTGGTTCTCTAGTAACATTTTAAAGATACAACTTTGTCAGTATAACACTCATTAAATATATCAGGCCTCCAACTGACACTGCTGGGTTATTACCAATGCCCCGTACTAAGAAACACTTTGCCTAATAAAGTCACTTTCCTCCCTGTACCTGGTCTAGGCTGATCTCCATGATCAGCCTCTTTCGGTGCACTGGTCCTCCTTTTCTTCTCTCCAATGGTCAAATCCGGTGTGTGTCGTCTTTTTGGGGTGATCTTTATCCTCCTCTTCCCTTTGCCGACATCAGGACGCAGTCTCTTCTGTGTCGGCTCCGAGGTCTTCTCATTCTCACTCTCCCTGCTTCGCTTTCTTCCGTCCATCGTCTCTTTCCGCTGTGATGTCTTCTCCATCTTCTCACTGGACACCATCTTCATCAGAAACGTCAGTTGGAAGTGGCATGCGGCAGTTGGAAGTGGCATGCGGCAGTTTGAAACGTAAACAAGGTGTCATGTGATGTGGCCAGCTTGCTGCTCACCCATATACATTATACTGTATACTGTATACTGTATATTATCCATGAGGATACCTGTATGATGGCTGGTGAAATATATGGATAAATAGTCCAATATTTATTGGGCATATTATTGGAAGTGGGTCCAATGTTCTTATTACTTCTTTATTTATATCTATTTATAATGGCAATAAAGGAATATAGGTTACAATGTACATTTGTATATGAATTGCCAGCATGGTAACTGATCCTAAAAGCTGATACAACAATAAAAAATGAATAGGCAAAACCTGGAGTCACACAGTGACAAGCCACGGACTTAACAGGTGGGGACTAGTAAAATTATTATTTCAACATGGGCCAGAACAGGACACTAGTCTTTGCTGCGCTTGCCCCACCCCCTAAACCATGTGATGTCATCATGTCACCCATAGGGGGTAGGTCACTGACTAGAAGTAGAGCAGTGCTTGGAGCATCATACGAATGCTTTGGGCAGCCCCACTAGCTGCAGGCTGCTGCTGCAGGTGCTATTGGCATCAGCTAATACCACTGGTACAGACATAACTGACACATATGCAGTTGTTACCAAGGAGCTTAGCACTACCCCTAGGCTAATACTGACCCCAATGCTAATGTCAACATTTAACAATGTCGACTCTTACATTCTGGTACTGATATCATGAATGTCTATTTACTGGTTATATACAGGAGCATCACCAGCTAGGCTGGGCCCCAGCAAACTAATGAGGGTGTGTGTGGCTATCGGTCCTTGACAAGGAGAGAGATGACAGGCTGCTGCTGCTGCTGCAGTTGTCTCTCTCTCTCCAGCTCAGCACACAGCACTGAGCAGCAGGATTTGAGCTGGGGAGAGAGGCTGTGCTGCGGAAGCCTATACTCTCTGCTTCCCACTGCCAGGCTCTCTGCAAAGTGGGCGGGCCCCGGGCCCCTCCAGCAGACCGGGGCATGGGTGGAATGTACCCCCCCCCCCCTCTCAACGGCCCTGGCTATATACTGTGTCACACACAAGGACAGTGACCACTGCAGTTTTGGGACCTGGACAATCATAATGACTGAGCAGCACATTACATGATGTATTGCAGCAGTGTATGGCCATTAGGGATGCCAATCGCGGGGCACTTTTTCAATCCCAGGATTGGCATTCCTAAAAGAAAAACTCCCCTGTCCCGCTTAGTGGAGCTCGGCAGCAGGAGGCGGCTGGGGATGCAGCTTAAATCCCAGCGGTCGGGATCCCGGCGTTCAAAATCCCGACGCCGGAATCCCGAACGCCGAAATCCCGACACTTTCTCCCCCCGTTCGTGTCTACGACACCCTCGGAGGGAGAATAAAGTAGTGTGCCGAGCGTAGCGATGCACTGGGTCTGCTGCGTGGCGAGCGCAGCGAGCACGTCAGGGGGGGGGGGTGATCCACGTCCCCCCCTTGTCGGGATTTCGGCGTTCGGGATTCCGGCGTCGGGATTTTGAACGCCGTGATCCCGACCGCCGGCTTTTCATGCCGAATTAGGCGGCTGTAACTGTCCTGTGTGAGAGGTTGGGGGTGCCGCGAGCAGTTTCCAGCACCGGAGGTGCATCGCTGAGGCCTGCGCAGCGTGACACATAGGTCGCGCTACGCAGGCCGCAGCTCTGCACCTCCTGTGCTGAAACACGCTCACTGCCCGTGCCCTCCAGTGTCGCACCCGCTCGTACCCACGGGACCCGCTCACCGCCAGATGGTGAGTGACAGTGGCTGAAGTCTTGCGACTCTGCCGCACGCTGGGTCGGGAACAGCCGGGCACCGTCTGAGCGGGTGCTCAGACGCTGCCTGGTAACTTACTATGCAATCCCGAAATCCCAGGATTTAAATCCTGGACATATTGTGGCCAAGTCCCGGGATCCGGCCGATCCCAATCCTGGGATTGGCCACCCTAACTAGGGGGATACGGTCATTAGGTCTACACCAACAAGGTCGATAAGCATTGGGTCGACACCACTAGGTCGACATGGATTTAGGTCGACATGGGTCAATGTCGACATGTGTCTAGGTCGACATGGGTCTAGGTCGACAGGTCATTCGGTCGACTCAAGCATTAGGTCAACATATGCTAGGTCGACAGGCAAAAGGTCGACATGGGGTTTTTCACTGTTTTTTTGAGCCGACATGTGCCAACAGGCGGTATTTCATGCCCTACCATGCACTAGGGTGTGGTGGGAGAATAAAATAGTGTGCCGAGCATATCGAGGCCCCGTGCCCGAAGCATTGCGAGTGAAGTGGTGCACTTCAAACTGTGTCCATGTTCACTGTGTCGACATTCGGGTCAAAAAACTGGAAAACACCCCATGTCGACCTTTTGACTGTCGACCGTGCCCATGTTGACCTAGTGCTTGTGTTGACCTAATGTCCTGTCGACCTAGACCCATGTCGACCTAGACCCATGTCAACATTGACCCATGTTGACCTTGCTGCCTGTCAACCTAGTGGTGTCGACCTAACAACCCACACCCCCTCTAGGGCATGGAGGGAGAATGAAATAGTGTGCCGAGCACAGCGAGACACCGTTCCCGAAGTGCAAGGGGACGCGTTGCTATGTTTAACTGTCTATGTAATCAGATCTGAATCAGGCCCAATATAATGTGCATTGTTTGGTAGTTTGGTTGGTAATGATATATGAGATATAAATGTAGGTAATGACAGCCTCAGTTTGAGCAGCATGTAGGGCTGAACAAAAGACGCGGTGAATAATGCATGTCGACCTAATGGTGTCCACCTAATGCATGTCGACCATCCTGCTGTAGAGCTATTGACCGTATCCCTCTCAGCAAAAGCTGAAGTGAATTTTCTCCAGGATTTAGAGCTTTTTTCCTGGGTTAAATAGCCCCAAAGTGTTGATAGAGAAAGGTTGTTTTCCGGCGGAACGGCCACTCGGTACTAGTGATGCCAATCCCGGGGCACTTTTTCAATCCCGGGAATTGGGATTGAAAAATGCTCAATCCTGGGATTCCCGGGATTGGCATCCCTAAAAGAAAAACTCCCCTGTCCCCATTACTTAGTGGAGCTCGGCAGCAGGAGGCGGCTGTAACATTCCTATGTGAGAGGTAGGGGGTGCCGCGAGCGATTTCCAGCACCGGAGGTGCAGCGCTGAGGCACCTATCCCCTCCAGTGTCGCACCCGCTCGCACCCGCGGGACCTGCTCACCGCCAAACGGTGAGTGACAGTGGCCTAAACCGCTCATCTTCCGGCCGCACGCCGGGTCGGGAACAGCCGGGCATCGTCTGAGCAGGTGCTCAGATGCTGCCTGGCAATTTACTATGCAGTCCCGAAATCCTGGGATTGGATAGTCCAATCCCGGGATTAAAATCCTGGACATTTTGTGGCCAGATCCCGCCGATCCCGATCCCAGGATTGGCCACCCTACTCGGTACTCAGGAAACTGTGATCTTTACAGCTTACCGAGTCACCCAGAATCAGGCCCTTTGTGTATTGAAGACCCTGGGCAGCATCTTAAACTGCGCAAATTGGTTTTACACATTTACAATGTCACAGATTAAGAAATAAATTAAACTTTTAACAGAAACTAGGCCCCTATTCAGATCTGATCGCAGTACAAATTTGTTCTCAAAATGGGCAAAACCCATGTGCACTGCAGGTGGGGCAGATCTAACATGTGCAGAGAGAGTTAGATTTGTGTGAGTTATTTTGTTTCTGTGCAGGGTAAATACTGGCTGCATTATTTTTACACTGCAATTTAGATTTCAGTTTCAACACACTCCACCCAAATTTAACTCTCTCTGCACAAGTTACATCTGCCCCACCTGCAGTGCACACGTATTTGTCCATTTTGAGAACAAATTTGTACTGCGATCAGATCTGAATAAGGGCCCTAGTGTGCGGAAACTGCGTTTATTCGCATCGGAATCCTTTTTGTACAGATGCAGATGTACAAATGTCTGCTTACACTAATAATACCGTTTGGACACCTCCAGTAGCTTTATTTGTACATATAGGATACACATTTTAAATGAAAATCTTCCCCACTCAGAGGTGTCCTGGGATCTGGCGCACCAGGAGAGGCTGCTTAGTGCGACTGGAGCAACACTGTATGTAGGCACATCTGTACTTTCAGAATCCTTAATAATTGAACACTGTAATTATTATAGAACACATACTATATTGTAGTTGTAGGAAAATAAAGCAGTAGTCAACAAGGCAAAAATAGTATTTATTTTTATCATTTATTTTTATAGTGCCACTAGTTTTACACAAAAGCACTATATGAATAATGTCAATTATTTTAATCCCTGCCCCATTGGAGCAGTAATGCTAACCACTACACCACCCACGCTGATGCAGATGTCTTATTTAGACATTGTTGCAGAGACAATGTGTGTGGACTTGTTAGTGTGTACACATTTGTTACTTTGTACACATTTGTACACACATTATTATTATTATAAATTTTATTTATAAGGCGCCACAAGTGTTTCGCAGCGCCGTACAAAGGAACAATACAGGGAGACAAAACTTGGCATAACATTGAATAAATAACAAAAATACAGTACAAATAAAGAGCACCACAGTTCAAAACAGATTACAGCTTAAATGTAAGTAGTGAGGACCCAATCAAAATACAACTAGAGGCTTGAGGCCAATGATGGAGATGAGTATGAAGATGGTCACTGAGTGTTGGAGTAAAGGAGAGCTGTGAGTGAAATGTGAAGAGAAGTGGGCTTTGACAACAGGAGGGAAGAGGGCCCTACTCGGAGGAGCTTACAATCTAGTAGGAAGGGGAGACACAGGGCCGGCGCTACCCACTCAGCAGCTCCTGCAAAGCAGGGAGGCGCCATGCTGAAAAGGCGCTGTCTCCCTCCCTGCTCTGCTAAAGCTGCCTCAGCCCTCACTGTCACTGCCTCCTGCACGCCGCCCGCAGTGCCTGTCTGACAGCGTGCGGCAGTATGGAGAGGCTGAGCAGCTCCCTGCACCGCGCACACACTGTCCTCCTCCTGAGAACTGCCCCCTCTTCCTCACGGACACTTGCGCTGAGGCATGTAGCACTGTCTGTGAATGCCTGGATGACATGTCTTGTCCAGATCCTCCCCCTACCCATTGCTCCCTGTGCCTGTCAGCTTTTAATCCATCGACGGACAGGCAGCAGCACCGCCTCACCTTCCTTCCCTCTTCTCAGTGTGCTGTGCCAGTGCCACTGCCAGTCCTCAACACTCCGCCCCCTCTATCTCCTCCCCTCTTCTCCCATCTCCTCCTTCTCTCCCCTCCTTTCCCTCTCAGTCACGAGAGGGGTGTAATGTGCTGCACATACTTTTTGTACTGCTTTAGGATCGCATCCCATCGCACACACACATGCCGTGCGATGCGATCTAGCCCATAACGTGATTCTCGCAGTGTGTATGGGAACCTTTAGTGCCTGCAACATTTTGCGGACGCAGCATTGAGATGGTGTATGCATACATGTACATGCACCCGAGATCCTCAATAGGATTGGATGTTGCATATATTCCCACAATCGGGCTGCAGCTTGTTGCAATGGCAATGTGAAAGGGTGCAAAATGTATGGTTTGCAGGAGGGCGCCGGACACCTTAGCCCCGGCCCTGGGGAGACAGACAGATTACAAGAGGTGCAAGCGAGGGGGTGGTGGTTAGATAGCAGGATGTAAACAGGCAAGGGGTCGAAGAACCAGCTGGTTTATGCAGTGGAAGGGTACGCTTTGATAAATAGGTGAGTTTTCAGTGCCCGTTTGAAGCTTTTTTGGAACAGGGAAAGAAAAGGGACTGCTTTGGGGGAACGCACTAAGAAAATAGAATCATAAAATATAACTTTTAATTCTTTATTATTAATAATCCCACAACTGACTTATATGGGGATGCAGCGAAAAATGAAGAGGTTAAAATTGAGACATACTAACATACACACAATGTGCTCAAAAAGACAAGAAATAAAGTGTTATTAAAATTACACTTGCATCCTGTCTGAAAAAATGTTTGCTGGGTAATAGCCAAACGATGTGGTATCGAATCAGAAAATTATATCTGTACCCCTTGGGGTGGCTTCTTACTGTCTCTAATATATATGAAACTTGTCTCACTCTAACTGACTATGCCCTAAATACAATAGAAATGATGTTATGACAATTCTCTGGGTATTATCCCAATGTGAATCTCTTAATATATTATCCTTTGGCGCCACCTGCTGGTGGTTTAGGAATATTGGCTTAAACTTGCTTAATTGCAGTTGTCTTTAATTGTATAGGGAGTCACAGAGGAGGAAAAAAGGTGTTTTGGTACTTATGTAGTATCTGGGCTGCCGATTTTGTGATTGTATGCCTTACCTTAAGGCATACAATCAGATGCGATGCGATGCAATGCGATTCGATACGATTTTGCATAGGATTCAATGTTAAGAAGGTCCTGTTCATTTCCCCACTATCCAAGTGGGCATAGAGTTGATTTTATATAGCGTGGCGAGCGCAGCGAGCCACCGAGCCCGAAGCGTGGCGAGCGAAGCGCGCCCCGCGAGGGGACGCATATTTCTTAAAAAGTATTCCTTGTCCCCTTGCGGGGCTCGCTACGCTCGCCACGCTTCGGGCTCGGTGGCTCGCTACGCTCGCCACAGGTTTATATCCAACTCCATGCCCACTTGGATAGTGGGGAAAGGAAAAGGACCCCTTTTTCCCATTGAATTCTATGTTAAAATGGACTCAGACCATTTTAACATTGAATCCTATGGAAAAATCTTGACCATCGCATCGCATACGATTTGGTCGCATGCGATGCGATACGATGCGATGCGATCCGATCCGATTTCTAAATCGGCAGCCCAGATACTACATAAGTACCGGTGTTTTAAGATTTTAATATAGAACAAGTAAAAGAGGGGACAGAACCACCCCAGAAGATGGGAGATATATGGTATCTGGAGTTTGACTGATTATGATGTGGGCGCACCAGGTAGATATATTTTTTGCTGCTGAATGGGATTTGAATTATCCCTTTATTATTTGATACAGCAGCCCAAACACACCTATAAGGTGTTTGCTACCTGCTTCACCTTGGGTGTCCTATATCAACACCCAGGTGATTTGGTGACACCCTATTGAACCAACAACGTAATAATAAACATTTTTAGGCTAGCAAACATTTACAGACAGGCATTTACAAGCCGACACTAGTGTTTCACTGATACAAAAACAGCTTTCTCAAGGCCAACCTGTTTGTCCCAGCTGATAGATATTTATTGATATCCCCCCACCAATGAGGGATCAGGGCTGGTGTCACGTGTATCTGCGGTCCAATTGCCGCTTTACGTAGGTATCGGGTATCCGCCCCCCTCCCATGACGTGTATGCCCTCTCAGCTGTCATGTAAGTGAACATCAGCATCACGTGGTCGGCGTCCCGTACCAGGTGATCAGACGTCCTGCGTCACGCAGTCCGCGCAGTCAGCGGGACCACGTGATCATCCAGGAGCCCTCAACTCCCCCGTCATACGTAGTTCCCCATGTGATCGTCTCTCAGCCAATCCGGGAGGTCAGAGCTCCGTACCCGGAAGTTGGCTGATGAATTATACTCGCAGCCCTAACCCCGGAATGGGCATAGTGTAAAATGATGTGTTTAAACGAGGTTTTTAAACCCGTTTATTTTTATTTATAAAGTCGCATATCAATTCTCTGTGCCTACGATGTTTTATTTAATATATTGATGGGTTTCATAATGTTGTCTCACATGAGACAATGTTATTGTTAACAGAGCAGCATATTGGTCATCCATCGTTTCTGAGATATAAATGCAAAAACTGCCTAAATGTTGATATAAATAAAGAATTGCCTAAATATTGAATGAGGTTGATTTGTGCTGGAGAGTAAAAAATGGTGAAGGGTTGAATAATGTTGGTGACAATAATAATGATTGATGAATAATAAATCAATCATTATTGGTAATTATGTAAATAGTATGTATCTGTTTGTGCAGTGATGAGGAACTGTGGAGTGTATGTATTTTACAGTGATGAGTGATAACATAATGTGGCTTAATAATAATGAGTTGATGAAACAGTCATTTTTAATGACTGTACTTGTGATGTATATCTGTGTCATAAATGGAAGTTAAGAAAGAAGGGAGGGGGGTTGGAAAAGAGGGGAAGGAATGGTGATAACTAGTAGAACACTGCAAATAGTGAATATGTGAAAAAAACCCATGTGAAAATAAGTGCTGGGGAGATAAGGGAAAATGATTGTTAGGGGAGAGCCTTAGTTTAGAACAAAAATATATATAAATATGAAAGTGAGAGAAAAAGAGAAAGAATATTGTTCAGAATAAATGAGGATCATGGTTGTGAAATACAACTGTGAGTAATTTGCCATATAATGATATCGTGGGTAAAATAAATGTGACTGATCTCTATGTTGAGTGATCAACAGTGTCATTAGATTTGATCCCAGAGTTGGACCAGTTCTTCTTCGTGCCTAATTTTACTCTATAGTAGTCTGATGATATTTCCTCATTATAAAAAGCATAGAAAAAAGAGGATTCCGTCGAACACAGAGAAAAGGGAATAGCAGGTTTATCTGAAAATGAGAGACCAAACGAAGTTGTCCTATATGTTAATTCGTCATTGTCACAATACTGATAATCTTATCTCTCCTAATATTCTGTTTTATTCTTCTTTTTTACAGATGTTCCAGGGGTTTGGGCCTTCGTGGATCCACTTGGTAAGTATGTATGATAGTTATAGGGAAACTGTACTGAGAGAGGGTGATTGAGGGATAATCTGTATTCATTGATATTAACATTTCGTAATAAGTCATGGAAAAGATACCTAATTTTCAAATAAGGGTCCTCTTATCATTATTGGGAGATAATAAGAATATGAACAGCGAGAGGTAGTGGGGGAAAAAAAGGGGGGGGGAAAGGAGTAAAAGATCTGTTTCATCCATCATGTCTCAAAGTTTCTCGTCAGAGAAAGGAAACATAGCTGTTCGCCTCATTTAATCTATTTGGGAAGAGGCTATCCAAAAGAAAAATCATCTTGGCTTCGAACTGTAGAAGTTGTCTGTCCAGATCTCCGCCCCGTATGCCGAGCTGGATATGTCTCATTCCAAATGCTCTCAGACCGTTGGGGTCTCCATTGTGCTCCCGTAAGAAATGCCTGGCCACAGAAGTGAGGTTCTTGAATTTTTGAGAATCCGTACGGGCATTCCTTATGCTTCCTACATGTTCCAAAATGCGGACTTTTAAGGGCCTAGATGTTTTCCCTATGTAAATTTTCCCACATGGGCACTCTAGATGGTATACGGTGCCAACAGTGGTACAGGTTATTAGGCTTTGGATTTTCCATATTTTTGAATTTTTGTCCACAAAGTCTTCTTTTGGAATCATGTATTTGCAGGCCTTACAGTGGCCACAACTTTTTGAGCCTTTTTTGTTGAATCTACGTTCACATATCCTAGGTAGATGACTCTGAACCAGGTGATCTTTAATGTTACGCGATCTTCTCCAGCATGTTTGTATTCTGGGTGGTAAGATGGTATTAAGATCTTTGTCTATTCTTAAAACATCCCAGTGTTTCTGGAGGATATAATTAATCTCTTTCCAGTGCACATTAAAGGTACCAATGAACCGAATGGAATCAGAGTTGTTCTTTTTTCTCGGTTTAAGGAGGGTTTCACGAGAGAAGGCTTCCACTTGTCTGGTTGCTTTCTTCACTAATCTCTTGCTATATCCTCTCCTTCTAAAACGGTCCTGTAGTTCTTTTTCGCGCATTTGGAAAATTTCCGGGTCTGAGACATTTCTTTTAATCCTCATCAGTTCCCCTTTGGGGATAGCTCTGATGGTGGCAGGGAGGTGAGAACTTTCGGAGTGGAGGATACTGTTAGTAGCAGTTTTTTTACGATAGAGGTCAGTGGAGATGACACCTTCTTCATTAATCCGGATCTTCAGATCCAAGAAGCTGATCTCTCTTTGATTCATTTCAGATGTGAGTTTGAGGTTCAGTTGGTTGTTGTTGAGGATGGCTAGGAATTCCTTCAGATGTCCCAGGTCACCCTCCCACAGGAAGAGGACATCATCAATGTACCTGAAGTACATGAGAATATTTTCAGTGTATTTTTCCATAGCCTCATGGAACACCACCTCCTTCTCCCACCACCCCAGGTAGAGGTTGGCGTACGTGGGGGCACATGCCGTCCCCATCGCTGTCCCTCTAACCTGGAGGTAGTGGGATTCCTGACACACGAAAAAATTGCGTGTGAGTATAAAATTCAGCAGCTCAAGAATAAATTCATTGAAATCGGAATGGGTTCCCATATTGAGAAAATATCGAGCAGCCTGCACACCTAGCTCATGATTGATGCTGGTGTACAGGCTCTCTACATCACAGGACACCAGCCATACTCCGGGATTGACTGAGATGTTCTGCAGTCTATTAAGCACGTCCGTAGTGTCCTTGACATAGGACGGCAGAGCAATTACGTGTTCCCTCAGATGTTGATCTACGTAAATGCTGGCCTTTTCTGTCAGGCTCCCCATCCCTGACAGAATCGGTCTTCCCGGAGGTTTCTTTTCGTTTTTATGTATTTTAGGGAGTAAATACAGGGTGGGGGTCTTTGGTTTTTCCATTTTAAGGAATTCGAAATCATTTTTCGAAATAACATTATTGGTATAAGCCGTTTGTACGATCTTGTTGTATTGTGAAGTGAAGAGGTTACTTGGATTGAATATTAATCGTTTATAGCAGGTGGTGTCGTTTATGTGGTTGTCGAGTTCTTCCAGATACATAGGTCTGGGCCAAAGGACTATATTGCCTCCTTTGTCTGATGCTTTCACAATCACATCATTCCATTTGGCTATCTCAGACAGAGCCAATCTTTCCTGCTTACTGATGTTATCTCTTAAACCTCTTTTCCTCTTCATAAGGTCATCCAGATCTTGGGATACCATATCTTGATAGATCTGTACCGCTGGGCAAATTTGGCTGTCTGGGAAAAAGGTTGATTTCTTTTTTATCCTGTTGTTATTTGGGATTGGGGTGGGGGAGGTTTCTTGTTCAATTTCATTTTCTAGGTCTTCCAGAATTTGTACAGCTAGATGATCTTCATCATTTAGGGAAACCTGTCCCATAGTTTCTGTTTCGCCGTTACTCCCTAATATAGGTTTTTTGCAGAAGAATTTTCTTAGCAAGATTTTTCTCATAAATAGTTGAAGATCCTTCTCAACTTCAAAACGGTCAAAATCAGATGCGGGGGAGAAGGAAAGGCCCTTACTCAGGATTTTTTCCTGGTCCTGGGTGAGTATTCTATCCGTAAGATTGATAATACGTAAAGAATCCACCTCTTCTTCCCCTGCTGCTTCTGTTGCTGTATTTAGTTCTGGTGCCTCCTCCTCTCCCTCTGTTCCCCTTTCCAATCCAAAGCCTCTCTTTTTCGTCTTCGTCCTCCTCTTCCCCCTCCTGATCTTTCTCCAAAATCTTGTCTGGTCTGATTTTGACCTAAAAAAATCCTCCTGTGATCCCACTGGGAAGATGGATTGTCTGACATATCCCCGTCCGATGTTTCTATTTCAGAGCTGCTGAAATTCGATGTGTTGGTATTACTTCTAGATTGACGTGGTTTGGTGTTCCACCTGAACACTTGATTTAAAGAAAAGTCAGTCTTATCCCTCTGAAATTTCCTCCGTTTCCTTTCAATTATTTCTTGTTCGAAGGTCTCAATCTCCTTACGATATTTCTCATATCTTTTTAGAAATGCCTCATTGCTCTCAAAATTCTTAAGTTTTTCTCCCAACTGAGTAATCTCCTGGGTCAGTTGTGATAATATTATATCATCATGTTTCATGAGAATTCTTATCAAATCCCTTGAACAGTTTGATAGCACTGTCTCCCACTCTTTTTTCAATTCCCCATTTGCCAATTCAAAGGCAGGGAACACTTTGGGTCTAAGGCCCCTTGGGATGAGATGGTTTTTTAAGTAGCTATCAAAAGTGCTCCTATTCCAGGAGGTCTTACTTTGCCTCATAAGGGCTGTTTTTAGGGCGAACAGATCATCAGACCATCCTCCCAAAGAGGTGTCTGTTGTGTCTTCCCTGCTTGAGAATAGAGAGTCAATATCGTTTTTCAATTTGTCTCTTCTTTCTGCCAAATCTCTGGTGAGGCTAAATTGAGACATGATGGTTTGGAAATAAACAAATTGTATAAATGTTTAAGGACAATAAGGTTGTTTTTTAAACTGAATCAGAAGAATTTTTTGAAGATATCTTAGTGTATATAGAATTATATTCTTAGTGGGTGCTAGGAGTGCGCAAGAGCTGAGTTAACAGGAAAAACTTGTGGCGTTGTGGCTCCACCAGGAAGCCTGTTGCACGCCTGCACACCAAGTAATTGTAATATCTTTTGAAGAAAGAACCCCAATTTTCTTATATAGACTGGAGGGGGTGCTGTTCCCAGCAGTCAGGCATATAGCATTTTTGGAACAGGGAAAGAAAAGGGACTGCTTTGGGGGAACGCACTAAGAAAATAGAATCATAAAATATAACTTTTAATTCTTTATTATTAATAATCCCACAACTGACTTATATGGGGATGCAGCGAAAAATGAAGAGGTTAAAATTGAGACATACTAACATACACACAATGTGCTCAAAAAGACAAGAAATAAAGTGTTATTAAAATTACACTTGCATCCTGTCTGAAAAAATGTTTGCTGGGTAATAGCCAAACGATGTGGTATCGAATCAGAAAATTATATCAGAAAGAAGAGACAAATTGAAAAACGATATTGACTCTCTATTCTCAAGTAGGGAAGACACAACAGACACCTCTTTGGGAGGATGGTCTGATGATCTGTTCGCCCTAAAAACAGCCCTTATGAGGCAAAGTAAGACCTCCTGGAATAGGAGCACTTTTGATAGCTACTTAAAAAACCATCTCATCCCAAGGGGCCTTAGACCCAAAGTGTTCCCTGCCTTTGAATTGGCAAATGGGGAATTGAAAAAAGAGTGGGAGACAGTGCTATCAAACTGTTCAAGGGATTTGATAAGAATTCTCATGAAACATGATGATATAATATTATCACAACTGACCCAGGAGATTACTCAGTTGGGAGAAAAACTTAAGAATTTTGAGAGCAATGAGGCATTTCTAAAAAGATATGAGAAATATCGTAAGGAGATTGAGACCTTCGAACAAGAAATAATTGAAAGGAAACGGAGGAAATTTCAGAGGGATAAGACTGACTTTTCTTTAAATCAAGTGTTCAGGTGGAACACCAAACCACGTCAATCTAGAAGTAATACCAACACATCGAATTTCAGCAGCTCTGAAATAGAAACATCGGACGGGGATATGTCAGACAATCCATCTTCCCAGTGGGATCACAGGAGGATTTTTTTAGGTCAAAATCAGACCAGACAAGATTTTGGAGAAAGATCAGGAGGGGGAAGAGGAGGACGAAGACGAAAAAGAGAGGCTTTGGATTGGAAAGGGGAACAGAGGGAGAGGAGGAGGCACCAGAACTAAATACAGCAACAGAAGCAGCAGGGGAAGAAGAGGTGGATTCTTTACGTATTATCAATCTTACGGATAGAATACTCACCCAGGACCAGGAAAAAATCCTGAGTAAGGGCCTTTCCTTCTCCCCCGCATCTGATTTTGACCGTTTTGAAGTTGAGAAGGATCTTCAACTATTTATGAGAAAAATCTTGCTAAGAAAATTCTTCTGCAAAAAACCTATATTAGGGAGTAACGGCGAAACAGAAACTATGGGACAGGTTTCCCTAAATGATGAAGATCATCTAGCTGTACAAATTCTGGAAGACCTAGAAAATGAAATTGAACAAGAAACCTCCCCCACCCCAATCCCAAATAACAACAGGATAAAAAAGAAATCAACCTTTTTCCCAGACAGCCAAATTTGCCCAGCGGTACAGATCTATCAAGATATGGTATCCCAAGATCTGGATGACCTTATGAAGAGGAAAAGAGGTTTAAGAGATAACATCAGTAAGCAGGAAAGATTGGCTCTGTCTGAGATAGCCAAATGGAATGATGTGATTGTGAAAGCATCAGACAAAGGAGGCAATATAGTCCTTTGGCCCAGACCTATGTATCTGGAAGAACTCGACAACCACATAAACGACACCACCTGCTATAAACGATTAATATTCAATCCAAGTAACCTCTTCACTTCACAATACAACAAGATCGTACAAACGGCTTATACCAATAATGTTATTTCGAAAAATGATTTCGAATTCCTTAAAATGGAAAAACCAAAGACCCCCACCCTGTATTTACTCCCTAAAATACATAAAAACGAAAAGAAACCTCCGGGAAGACCGATTCTGTCAGGGATGGGGAGCCTGACAGAAAAGGCCAGCATTTACGTAGATCAACATCTGAGGGAACACGTAATTGCTCTGCCGTCCTATGTCAAGGACACTACGGACGTGCTTAATAGACTGCAGAACATCTCAGTCAATCCCGGAGTATGGCTGGTGTCCTGTGATGTAGAGAGCCTGTACACCAGCATCAATCATGAGCTAGGTGTGCAGGCTGCTCGATATTTTCTCAATATGGGAACCCATTCCGATTTCAATGAATTTATTCTTGAGCTGCTGAATTTTATACTCACACGCAATTTTTTCGTGTGTCAGGAATCCCACTACCTCCAGGTTAGAGGGACAGCGATGGGGACGGCATGTGCCCCCACGTACGCCAACCTCTACCTGGGGTGGTGGGAGAAGGAGGTGGTGTTCCATGAGGCTATGGAAAAATACACTGAAAATATTCTCATGTACTTCAGGTACATTGATGATGTCCTCTTCCTGTGGGAGGGTGACCTGGGACATCTGAAGGAATTCCTAGCCATCCTCAACAACAACCAACTGAACCTCAAACTCACATCTGAAATGAATCAAAGAGAGATCAGCTTCTTGGATCTGAAGATCCGGATTAATGAAGAAGGTGTCATCTCCACTGACCTCTATCGTAAAAAAACTGCTACTAACAGTATCCTCCACTCCGAAAGTTCTCACCTCCCTGCCACCATCAGAGCTATCCCCAAAGGGGAACTGATGAGGATTAAAAGAAATGTCTCAGACCCGGAAATTTTCCAAATGCGCGAAAAAGAACTACAGGACCGTTTTAGAAGGAGAGGATATAGCAAGAGATTAGTGAAGAAAGCAACCAGACAAGTGGAAGCCTTCTCTCGTGAAACCCTCCTTAAACCGAGAAAAAAGAACAACTCTGATTCCATTCGGTTCATTGGTACCTTTAATGTGCACTGGAAAGAGATTAATTATATCCTCCAGAAACACTGGGATGTTTTAAGAATAGACAAAGATCTTAATACCATCTTACCACCCAGAATACAAACATGCTGGAGAAGATCGCGTAACATTAAAGATCACCTGGTTCAGAGTCATCTACCTAGGATATGTGAACGTAGATTCAACAAAAAAGGCTCAAAAAGTTGTGGCCACTGTAAGGCCTGCAAATACATGATTCCAAAAGAAGACTTTGTGGACAAAAATTCAAAAATATGGAAAATCCAAAGCCTAATAACCTGTACCACTGTTGGCACCGTATACCATCTAGAGTGCCCATGTGGGAAAATTTACATAGGGAAAACATCTAGGCCCTTAAAAGTCCGCATTTTGGAACATGTAGGAAGCATAAGGAATGCCCGTACGGATTCTCAAAAATTCAAGAACCTCACTTCTGTGGCCAGGCATTTCTTACGGGAGCACAATGGAGACCCCAACGGTCTGAGAGCATTTGGAATGAGACATATCCAGCTCGGCATACGGGGCGGAGATCTGGACAGACAACTTCTACAGTTCGAAGCCAAGATGATTTTTCTTTTGGATAGCCTCTTCCCAAAAGGATTAAATGAGGCGAACAGCTATGA
>NW_028142511.1:0-56171 GCF_055691185.1 Crinia signifera | reverse complement strand
TCAGGACCCTTTGTGTGACATCACAATCTGCCCTCTATGACATCACAAGCTGCTCACTCGGAATCCGGCGGAACCTGACAGCCAGACAGTCACTTGGAACAGACAGGCAGACAGGACAGTCATGTGTAGGTGAGCTGGGTGGGCCAATGTTTTCTTTTATTGGCAGTTACCACCCAAATGATGGTCCGAAGAAGGTAAGTGATACTTTTTCTAAATCCCCCTCTCAATGATCATCAATTGTTGGGCTTGGAAAAAAATGGAAGAGGAAAAAAAATTCCCAAAACAAAAGAGAATAAAGAGGAAAAAAAATTCCCAAAACAAAAGAGAGAGAAAAGAGAGCGCAAAAAGAAAAGAAAAAAAATATATAAGAGATCAAGAAAAAAAAAAAAAAACAAGCCATTTCAAATCGAGAGGGAGGGGGTCCAAAAATTCCATTGCTTTGATCCAGTTGATGTTTCCGTGGTAAGATCGTAGGTAAGTCACATAGCGTTTGCATATTTATTGGGAGGTCGCAGCGATTGATAAGTCCTTTAATTTAGGCAGGCTTCCGGTCTTTTGGCTAGGCCGCATATGCTGATATCAAGTGTAGTGTCACGTCAAGTAATTAACTGCCTCGATTCCAGAAAGTACAATTCAAGGAGTCAAGAAATAGTCACAAAATGATACACTGAGGCAGGATTTGAAAGTATTTATGCACAAGGGTTAAACCTTGAAGCAGCAAATGCATGCATTTCTAAATACAAAGGTGCACAAACAATTGATACTCCAAATCAAGTGCCAGGAATGGAAATAGTCTTTTTTTGGATAACAGATTAGGAAGGTGCACCGGTCCTGGAAGTACTGCAATACCAGGTCAATGCGTGGGAGTGGACAGAGCAAGCTCTTCTTCCATCTCCCTGTTCTAAAAAATCCATTTAATATATGGCCCCCAGATAGGGGGCGTATCAGATATTAAACTGATAAGAACAGATACTACACTTGATCTTAGCCAAAAGGCCGAGAAGCGATAACCCGAATGGGGTCCCAGCAAAGCGCGCAAACCGGAATTCGGCCACCAACACTGGTGGAGAAGAGATCAGCACCACGGACACATCTAACACACACACATCACTTCTTTGACGTTGCAGTCTGAAAGATACCAGGCTGTACGGCAGGTATGAATAGGACTTGAAGTGCTGGACAGGGACCGGAGGACGAGTAGCCATCCAACTGATTTTGTGATTAGGTCGTCGGCGGGCGGGCAGGGTGCCTCAGCTGGGTAGGAGGCCAAATTTGCATGTGCTCCGCCCCGTCTGTTGACGTCGCGTCAACAGACACACACCCACTAGGCAGACGACCAACAGGCAAGCAGCAGCAGCCAGCTGTCTCCTCGCTCTTTGCTGCCGCATGCCTGTGTCCCTGACGAACTGCTGCTGAGTAAATCAATCAGCTAGCTGCTGCAGAGGAGAAGGAGGAATCTTGCACAATCAGGTGCAATGACGGCTTTCCTGTTTTGAGCCCATTCAGCAGCAGTAGTAGTAGGACAGTCAGATGGACAGGCATTCATGTGGCAGGACCCTTTGTGTGACATCACAATCTGCCCTCTATGACATCACAAGCTGCTCACTCGGAATCCGGCGGAACCTGACAGCCAGACAGTCACTTGGAACAGACAGGCAGACAGGACAGTCATGTGTAGGTGAGGCTGGGTGGGCCAATGTTTTCTTTTATTGGCAGTTACCACCCAAATGATGGTCCGAAGAAGGTAAGTGATACTTTTTCTAAATCCCCCTCTCAATGATCATCAATTGTTGGGCTTGGAAAAAAAATGGAAGAGGAAAAAAAATTCCCAAAACAAAAGAGAATAAAGAGGAAAAAAAATTCCCAAAACAAAAGAGAGAGAAAAGAGAGCGCAAAAAGAAAAGAAAAAAAATATATAAGAGATCAAGAAAAAAAAAAAAAAACAAGCCATTTCAAATCGAGAGGGAGGGGGTCCAAAAATTCCATTGCTTTGATCCAGTTGATGTTTCCGTGGTAAGATCGTAGGTAAGTCACATAGCGTTTGCATATTTATTGGGAGGTCGCAGCGATTGATAAGTCCTTTAATTTAGGCAGGCTTCCGGTCTTTTGGCTAGGCCGCATATGCTGATATCAAGTGTAGTGTCACGTCAAGTAATTAACTGCCTCGATTCCAGAAAGTACAATTCAAGGAGTCAAGAAATAGTCACAAAATGATACACTGAGGCAGGATTTGAAAGTATTTATGCACAAGGGTTAAACCTTGAAGCAGCAAATGCATGCATTTCTAAATACAAAGGTGCACAAACAATTGATACTCCAAATCAAGTGCCAGGAATGGAAATAGTCTTTTTTTGGATAACAGATTAGGAAGGTGCACCGGTCCTGGAAGTACTGCAATACCAGGTCAATGCGTGGAGTGGACAGAGCAAGCTCTTCTTCCATCTCCCTGTTCTAAAAATCCATTTAATATATGGCCCCCAGATAGGGGGCGTATCAGATATTAAACTGATAAGAACAGATACTACACTTGATCTTAGCCAAAAGGCCGAGAAGCGATAACCCGAATGGGGTCCCAGCAAAGCGCGCAAACCGGAATTCGGCCACCAACACTGGTGGAGAAGAGATCAGCACCACGGACACATCTAACACACACACATCACTTCTTTGACGTTGCAGTCTGAAAGATACCAGGCTGTACGGCAGGTATGAATAGGACTTGAAGTGCTGGACAGGGACCGGAGGACGAGTAGCCATCCAACTGATTTTGTGATTAGGTCGTCGGCGGGCGGGCAGGGTGCCTCAGCTGGGTAGGAGGCCAAATTTGCATGTGCTCCGCCCCGTCTGTTGACGTCGCGTCAACAGACACACACCCACTAGGCAGACGACCAACAGGCAAGCAGCAGCAGCCAGCTGTCTCCTCGCTCTTTGCTGCCGCATGCCTGTGTCCCTGACGAACTGCTGCTGAGTAAATCAATCAGCTAGCTGCTGCAGAGGAGAAGGAGGAATCTTGCACAATCAGGTGCAATGACGGCTTTCCTGTTTTGAGCCCATTCAGCAGCAGTAGTAGTAGACAGTCAGATGGACAGGCATTCATGTGGCAGGACCCTTTGTGTGACATCACAATCTGCCCTCTATGACATCACAAGCTGCTCACTCGGAATCCGGCGGAACCTGACAGCCAGACAGTCACTTGGAACAGACAGGCAGACAGGACAGTCATGTGTAGGTGAGCTGGGTGGGCCAATGTTTTCTTTTATTGGCAGTTACCACCCAAATGATGGTCCGAAGAAGGTAAGTGATACTTTTTCTAAATCCCCCTCTCAATGATCATCAATTGTTGGGCTTGGAAAAAAATGGAAGAGGAAAAAAAATTCCCAAAACAAAAGAGAATAAAGAGGAAAAAAAATTCCCAAAACAAAAGAGAGAGAAAAGAGAGCGCAAAAAGAAAAGAAAAAAAATATATAAGAGATCAAGAAAAAAAAAAAAAACAAGCCATTTCAAATCGAGAGGGAGGGGGTCCAAAAATTCCATTGCTTTGATCCAGTTGATGTTTCCGTGGTAAGATCGTAGGTAAGTCACATAGCGTTTGCATATTTATTGGGAGGTCGCAGCGATTGATAAGTCCTTTAATTTAGGCAGGCTTCCGGTCTTTTGGCTAGGCCGCATATGCTGATATCAAGTGTAGTGTCACGTCAAGTAATTAACTGCCTCGATTCCAGAAAGTACAATTCAAGGAGTCAAGAAATAGTCACAAAATGATACACTGAGGCAGGATTTGAAAGTATTTATGCACAAGGGTTAAACCTTGAAGCAGCAAATGCATGCATTTCTAAATACAAAGGTGCACAAACAATTGATACTCCAAATCAAGTGCCAGGAATGGAAATAGTCTTTTTTTGGATAACAGATTAGGAAGGTGCACCGGTCCTGGAAGTACTGCAATACCAGGTCAATGCGTGGAGTGGACAGAGCAAGCTCTTCTTCCATCTCCCTGTTCTAAAAATCCATTTAATATATGGCCCCCAGATAGGGGGCGTATCAGATATTAAACTGATAAGAACAGATACTACACTTGATCTTAGCCAAAAGGCCGAGAAGCGATAACCCGAATGGGGTCCCAGCAAAGCGCGCAAACCGGAATTCGGCCACCAACACTGGTGGAGAAGAGATCAGCACCACGGACACATCTAACACACACACATCACTTCTTTGACGTTGCAGTCTGAAAGATACCAGGCTGTACGGCAGGTATGAATAGGACTTGAAGTGCTGGACAGGGACCGGAGGACGAGTAGCCATCCAACTGATTTTGTGATTAGGTCGTCGGCGGGCGGGCAGGGTGCCTCAGCTGGGTAGGAGGCCAAATTTGCATGTGCTCCGCCCCGTCTGTTGACGTCGCGTCAACAGACACACACCCACTAGGCAGACGACCAACAGGCAAGCAGCAGCAGCCAGCTGTCTCCTCGCTCTTTGCTGCCGCATGCCTGTGTCCCTGACGAACTGCTGCTGAGTAAATCAATCAGCTAGCTGCTGCAGAGGAGAAGGAGGAATCTTGCACAATCAGGTGCAATGACGGCTTTCCTGTTTTGAGCCCATTCAGCAGCAGTAGTAGTAGACAGTCAGATGGACAGGCATTCATGTGGCAGGACCCTTTGTGTGACATCACAATCTGCCCTCTATGACATCACAAGCTGCTCACTCGGAATCCGGCGGAACCTGACAGCCAGACAGTCACTTGGAACAGACAGGCAGACAGGACAGTCATGTGTAGGTGAGCTGGGTGGGCCAATGTTTTCTTTTATTGGCAGTTACCACCCAAATGATGGTCCGAAGAAGGTAAGTGATACTTTTTCTAAATCCCCCTCTCAATGATCATCAATTGTTGGGCTTGGAAAAAAATGGAAGAGGAAAAAAAATTCCCAAAACAAAAGAGAATAAAGAGGAAAAAAAATTCCCAAAACAAAAGAGAGAGAAAAGAGAGCGCAAAAAGAAAAGAAAAAAAATATATAAGAGATCAAGAAAAAAAAAAAAAAACAAGCCATTTCAAATCGAGAGGGAGGGGGTCCAAAAATTCCATTGCTTTGATCCAGTTGATGTTTCCGTGGTAAGATCGTAGGTAAGTCACATAGCGTTTGCATATTTATTGGGAGGTCGCAGCGATTGATAAGTCCTTTAATTTAGGCAGGCTTCCGGTCTTTTGGCTAGGCCGCATATGCTGATATCAAGTGTAGTGTCACGTCAAGTAATTAACTGCCTCGATTCCAGAAAGTACAATTCAAGGAGTCAAGAAATAGTCACAAAATGATACACTGAGGCAGGATTTGAAAGTATTTATGCACAAGGGTTAAACCTTGAAGCAGCAAATGCATGCATTTCTAAATACAAAGGTGCACAAACAATTGATACTCCAAATCAAGTGCCAGGAATGGAAATAGTCTTTTTTTGGATAACAGATTAGGAAGGTGCACCGGTCCTGGAAGTACTGCAATACCAGGTCAATGCGTGGAGTGGACAGAGCAAGCTCTTCTTCCATCTCCCTGTTCTAAAAATCCATTTAATATATGGCCCCCAGATAGGGGGCGTATCAGATATTAAACTGATAAGAACAGATACTACACTTGATCTTAGCCAAAAGGCCGAGAAGCGATAACCCGAATGGGGTCCCAGCAAAGCGCGCAAACCGGAATTCGGCCACCAACACTGGTGGAGAAGAGATCAGCACCACGGACACATCTAACACACACACATCACTTCTTTGACGTTGCAGTCTGAAAGATACCAGGCTGTACGGCAGGTATGAATAGGACTTGAAGTGCTGGACAGGGACCGGAGGACGAGTAGCCATCCAACTGATTTTGTGATTAGGTCGTCGGCGGGCGGGCAGGGTGCCTCAGCTGGGTAGGAGGCCAAATTTGCATGTGCTCCGCCCCGTCTGTTGACGTCGCGTCAACAGACACACACCCACTAGGCAGACGACCAACAGGCAAGCAGCAGCAGCCAGCTGTCTCCTCGCTCTTTGCTGCCGCATGCCTGTGTCCCTGACGAACTGCTGCTGAGTAAATCAATCAGCTAGCTGCTGCAGAGGAGAAGGAGGAATCTTGCACAATCAGGTGCAATGACGGCTTTCCTGTTTTGAGCCCATTCAGCAGCAGTAGTAGTAGACAGTCAGATGGACAGGCATTCATGTGGCAGGACCCTTTGTGTGACATCACAATCTGCCCTCTATGACATCACAAGCTGCTCACTCGGAATCCGGCGGAACCTGACAGCCAGACAGTCACTTGGAACAGACAGGCAGACAGGACAGTCATGTGTAGGTGAGCTGGGTGGGCCAATGTTTTCTTTTATTGGCAGTTACCACCCAAATGATGGTCCGAAGAAGGTAAGTGATACTTTTTCTAAATCCCCCTCTCAATGATCATCAATTGTTGGGCTTGGAAAAAAATGGAAGAGGAAAAAAAATTCCCAAAACAAAAGAGAATAAAGAGGAAAAAAAATTCCCAAAACAAAAGAGAGAGAAAAGAGAGCGCAAAAAGAAAAGAAAAAAAATATATAAGAGATCAAGAAAAAAAAAAAAAAACAAGCCATTTCAAATCGAGAGGGAGGGGGTCCAAAAATTCCATTGCTTTGATCCAGTTGATGTTTCCGTGGTAAGATCGTAGGTAAGTCACATAGCGTTTGCATATTTATTGGGAGGTCGCAGCGATTGATAAGTCCTTTAATTTAGGCAGGCTTCCGGTCTTTTGGCTAGGCCGCATATGCTGATATCAAGTGTAGTGTCACGTCAAGTAATTAACTGCCTCGATTCCAGAAAGTACAATTCAAGGAGTCAAGAAATAGTCACAAAATGATACACTGAGGCAGGATTTGAAAGTATTTATGCACAAGGGTTAAACCTTGAAGCAGCAAATGCATGCATTTCTAAATACAAAGGTGCACAAACAATTGATACTCCAAATCAAGTGCCAGGAATGGAAATAGTCTTTTTTTGGATAACAGATTAGGAAGGTGCACCGGTCCTGGAAGTACTGCAATACCAGGTCAATGCGTGGAGTGGACAGAGCAAGCTCTTCTTCCATCTCCCTGTTCTAAAAATCCATTTAATATATGGCCCCCAGATAGGGGGCGTATCAGATATTAAACTGATAAGAACAGATACTACACTTGATCTTAGCCAAAAGGCCGAGAAGCGATAACCCGAATGGGGTCCCAGCAAAGCGCGCAAACCGGAATTCGGCCACCAACACTGGTGGAGAAGAGATCAGCACCACGGACACATCTAACACACACACATCACTTCTTTGACGTTGCAGTCTGAAAGATACCAGGCTGTACGGCAGGTATGAATAGGACTTGAAGTGCTGGACAGGGACCGGAGGACGAGTAGCCATCCAACTGATTTTGTGATTAGGTCGTCGGCGGGCGGGCAGGGTGCCTCAGCTGGGTAGGAGGCCAAATTTGCATGTGCTCCGCCCCGTCTGTTGACGTCGCGTCAACAGACACACACCCACTAGGCAGACGACCAACAGGCAAGCAGCAGCAGCCAGCTGTCTCCTCGCTCTTTGCTGCCGCATGCCTGTGTCCCTGACGAACTGCTGCTGAGTAAATCAATCAGCTAGCTGCTGCAGAGGAGAAGGAGGAATCTTGCACAATCAGGTGCAATGACGGCTTTCCTGTTTTGAGCCCATTCAGCAGCAGTAGTAGTAGACAGTCAGATGGACAGGCATTCATGTGGCAGGACCCTTTGTGTGACATCACAATCTGCCCTCTATGACATCACAAGCTGCTCACTCGGAATCCGGCGGAACCTGACAGCCAGACAGTCACTTGGAACAGACAGGCAGACAGGACAGTCATGTGTAGGTGAGCTGGGTGGGCCAATGTTTTCTTTTATTGGCAGTTACCACCCAAATGATGGTCCGAAGAAGGTAAGTGATACTTTTTCTAAATCCCCCTCTCAATGATCATCAATTGTTGGGCTTGGAAAAAAATGGAAGAGGAAAAAAAATTCCCAAAACAAAAGAGAATAAAGAGGAAAAAAAATTCCCAAAACAAAAGAGAGAGAAAAGAGAGCGCAAAAAGAAAAGAAAAAAAATATATAAGAGATCAAGAAAAAAAAAAAAAAACAAGCCATTTCAAATCGAGAGGGAGGGGGTCCAAAAATTCCATTGCTTTGATCCAGTTGATGTTTCCGTGGTAAGATCGTAGGTAAGTCACATAGCGTTTGCATATTTATTGGGAGGTCGCAGCGATTGATAAGTCCTTTAATTTAGGCAGGCTTCCGGTCTTTTGGCTAGGCCGCATATGCTGATATCAAGTGTAGTGTCACGTCAAGTAATTAACTGCCTCGATTCCAGAAAGTACAATTCAAGGAGTCAAGAAATAGTCACAAAATGATACACTGAGGCAGGATTTGAAAGTATTTATGCACAAGGGTTAAACCTTGAAGCAGCAAATGCATGCATTTCTAAATACAAAGGTGCACAAACAATTGATACTCCAAATCAAGTGCCAGGAATGGAAATAGTCTTTTTTTGGATAACAGATTAGGAAGGTGCACCGGTCCTGGAAGTACTGCAATACCAGGTCAATGCGTGGAGTGGACAGAGCAAGCTCTTCTTCCATCTCCCTGTTCTAAAAATCCATTTAATATATGGCCCCCAGATAGGGGGCGTATCAGATATTAAACTGATAAGAACAGATACTACACTTGATCTTAGCCAAAAGGCCGAGAAGCGATAACCCGAATGGGGTCCCAGCAAAGCGCGCAAACCGGAATTCGGCCACCAACACTGGTGGAGAAGAGATCAGCACCACGGACACATCTAACACACACACATCACTTCTTTGACGTTGCAGTCTGAAAGATACCAGGCTGTACGGCAGGTATGAATAGGACTTGAAGTGCTGGACAGGGACCGGAGGACGAGTAGCCATCCAACTGATTTTGTGATTAGGTCGTCGGCGGGCGGGCAGGGTGCCTCAGCTGGGTAGGAGGCCAAATTTGCATGTGCTCCGCCCCGTCTGTTGACGTCGCGTCAACAGACACACACCCACTAGGCAGACGACCAACAGGCAAGCAGCAGCAGCCAGCTGTCTCCTCGCTCTTTGCTGCCGCATGCCTGTGTCCCTGACGAACTGCTGCTGAGTAAATCAATCAGCTAGCTGCTGCAGAGGAGAAGGAGGAATCTTGCACAATCAGGTGCAATGACGGCTTTCCTGTTTTGAGCCCATTCAGCAGCAGTAGTAGTAGACAGTCAGATGGACAGGCATTCATGTGGCAGGACCCTTTGTGTGACATCACAATCTGCCCTCTATGACATCACAAGCTGCTCACTCGGAATCCGGCGGAACCTGACAGCCAGACAGTCACTTGGAACAGACAGGCAGACAGGACAGTCATGTGTAGGTGAGCTGGGTGGGCCAATGTTTTCTTTTATTGGCAGTTACCACCCAAATGATGGTCCGAAGAAGGTAAGTGATACTTTTTCTAAATCCCCCTCTCAATGATCATCAATTGTTGGGCTTGGAAAAAAATGGAAGAGGAAAAAAAATTCCCAAAACAAAAGAGAATAAAGAGGAAAAAAAATTCCCAAAACAAAAGAGAGAGAAAAGAGAGCGCAAAAAGAAAAGAAAAAAAATATATAAGAGATCAAGAAAAAAAAAAAAAAACAAGCCATTTCAAATCGAGAGGGAGGGGGTCCAAAAATTCCATTGCTTTGATCCAGTTGATGTTTCCGTGGTAAGATCGTAGGTAAGTCACATAGCGTTTGCATATTTATTGGGAGGTCGCAGCGATTGATAAGTCCTTTAATTTAGGCAGGCTTCCGGTCTTTTGGCTAGGCCGCATATGCTGATATCAAGTGTAGTGTCACGTCAAGTAATTAACTGCCTCGATTCCAGAAAGTACAATTCAAGGAGTCAAGAAATAGTCACAAAATGATACACTGAGGCAGGATTTGAAAGTATTTATGCACAAGGGTTAAACCTTGAAGCAGCAAATGCATGCATTTCTAAATACAAAGGTGCACAAACAATTGATACTCCAAATCAAGTGCCAGGAATGGAAATAGTCTTTTTTTGGATAACAGATTAGGAAGGTGCACCGGTCCTGGAAGTACTGCAATACCAGGTCAATGCGTGGAGTGGACAGAGCAAGCTCTTCTTCCATCTCCCTGTTCTAAAAATCCATTTAATATATGGCCCCCAGATAGGGGGCGTATCAGATATTAAACTGATAAGAACAGATACTACACTTGATCTTAGCCAAAAGGCCGAGAAGCGATAACCCGAATGGGGTCCCAGCAAAGCGCGCAAACCGGAATTCGGCCACCAACACTGGTGGAGAAGAGATCAGCACCACGGACACATCTAACACACACACATCACTTCTTTGACGTTGCAGTCTGAAAGATACCAGGCTGTACGGCAGGTATGAATAGGACTTGAAGTGCTGGACAGGGACCGGAGGACGAGTAGCCATCCAACTGATTTTGTGATTAGGTCGTCGGCGGGCGGGCAGGGTGCCTCAGCTGGGTAGGAGGCCAAATTTGCATGTGCTCCGCCCCGTCTGTTGACGTCGCGTCAACAGACACACACCCACTAGGCAGACGACCAACAGGCAAGCAGCAGCAGCCAGCTGTCTCCTCGCTCTTTGCTGCCGCATGCCTGTGTCCCTGACGAACTGCTGCTGAGTAAATCAATCAGCTAGCTGCTGCAGAGGAGAAGGAGGAATCTTGCACAATCAGGTGCAATGACGGCTTTCCTGTTTTGAGCCCATTCAGCAGCAGTAGTAGTAGACAGTCAGATGGACAGGCATTCATGTGGCAGGACCCTTTGTGTGACATCACAATCTGCCCTCTATGACATCACAAGCTGCTCACTCGGAATCCGGCGGAACCTGACAGCCAGACAGTCACTTGGAACAGACAGGCAGACAGGACAGTCATGTGTAGGTGAGCTGGGTGGGCCAATGTTTTCTTTTATTGGCAGTTACCACCCAAATGATGGTCCGAAGAAGGTAAGTGATACTTTTTCTAAATCCCCCTCTCAATGATCATCAATTGTTGGGCTTGGAAAAAAATGGAAGAGGAAAAAAAATTCCCAAAACAAAAGAGAATAAAGAGGAAAAAAAATTCCCAAAACAAAAGAGAGAGAAAAGAGAGCGCAAAAAGAAAAGAAAAAAAATATATAAGAGATCAAGAAAAAAAAAAAAAAACAAGCCATTTCAAATCGAGAGGGAGGGGGTCCAAAAATTCCATTGCTTTGATCCAGTTGATGTTTCCGTGGTAAGATCGTAGGTAAGTCACATAGCGTTTGCATATTTATTGGGAGGTCGCAGCGATTGATAAGTCCTTTAATTTAGGCAGGCTTCCGGTCTTTTGGCTAGGCCGCATATGCTGATATCAAGTGTAGTGTCACGTCAAGTAATTAACTGCCTCGATTCCAGAAAGTACAATTCAAGGAGTCAAGAAATAGTCACAAAATGATACACTGAGGCAGGATTTGAAAGTATTTATGCACAAGGGTTAAACCTTGAAGCAGCAAATGCATGCATTTCTAAATACAAAGGTGCACAAACAATTGATACTCCAAATCAAGTGCCAGGAATGGAAATAGTCTTTTTTTGGATAACAGATTAGGAAGGTGCACCGGTCCTGGAAGTACTGCAATACCAGGTCAATGCGTGGAGTGGACAGAGCAAGCTCTTCTTCCATCTCCCTGTTCTAAAAATCCATTTAATATATGGCCCCCAGATAGGGGGCGTATCAGATATTAAACTGATAAGAACAGATACTACACTTGATCTTAGCCAAAAGGCCGAGAAGCGATAACCCGAATGGGGTCCCAGCAAAGCGCGCAAACCGGAATTCGGCCACCAACACTGGTGGAGAAGAGATCAGCACCACGGACACATCTAACACACACACATCACTTCTTTGACGTTGCAGTCTGAAAGATACCAGGCTGTACGGCAGGTATGAATAGGACTTGAAGTGCTGGACAGGGACCGGAGGACGAGTAGCCATCCAACTGATTTTGTGATTAGGTCGTCGGCGGGCGGGCAGGGTGCCTCAGCTGGGTAGGAGGCCAAATTTGCATGTGCTCCGCCCCGTCTGTTGACGTCGCGTCAACAGACACACACCCACTAGGCAGACGACCAACAGGCAAGCAGCAGCAGCCAGCTGTCTCCTCGCTCTTTGCTGCCGCATGCCTGTGTCCCTGACGAACTGCTGCTGAGTAAATCAATCAGCTAGCTGCTGCAGAGGAGAAGGAGGAATCTTGCACAATCAGGTGCAATGACGGCTTTCCTGTTTTGAGCCCATTCAGCAGCAGTAGTAGTAGACAGTCAGATGGACAGGCATTCATGTGGCAGGACCCTTTGTGTGACATCACAATCTGCCCTCTATGACATCACAAGCTGCTCACTCGGAATCCGGCGGAACCTGACAGCCAGACAGTCACTTGGAACAGACAGGCAGACAGGACAGTCATGTGTAGGTGAGCTGGGTGGGCCAATGTTTTCTTTTATTGGCAGTTACCACCCAAATGATGGTCCGAAGAAGGTAAGTGATACTTTTTCTAAATCCCCCTCTCAATGATCATCAATTGTTGGGCTTGGAAAAAAATGGAAGAGGAAAAAAAATTCCCAAAACAAAAGAGAATAAAGAGGAAAAAAAATTCCCAAAACAAAAGAGAGAGAAAAGAGAGCGCAAAAAGAAAAGAAAAAAAATATATAAGAGATCAAGAAAAAAAAAAAAAAACAAGCCATTTCAAATCGAGAGGGAGGGGGTCCAAAAATTCCATTGCTTTGATCCAGTTGATGTTTCCGTGGTAAGATCGTAGGTAAGTCACATAGCGTTTGCATATTTATTGGGAGGTCGCAGCGATTGATAAGTCCTTTAATTTAGGCAGGCTTCCGGTCTTTTGGCTAGGCCGCATATGCTGATATCAAGTGTAGTGTCACGTCAAGTAATTAACTGCCTCGATTCCAGAAAGTACAATTCAAGGAGTCAAGAAATAGTCACAAAATGATACACTGAGGCAGGATTTGAAAGTATTTATGCACAAGGGTTAAACCTTGAAGCAGCAAATGCATGCATTTCTAAATACAAAGGTGCACAAACAATTGATACTCCAAATCAAGTGCCAGGAATGGAAATAGTCTTTTTTTGGATAACAGATTAGGAAGGTGCACCGGTCCTGGAAGTACTGCAATACCAGGTCAATGCGTGGAGTGGACAGAGCAAGCTCTTCTTCCATCTCCCTGTTCTAAAAATCCATTTAATATATGGCCCCCAGATAGGGGGCGTATCAGATATTAAACTGATAAGAACAGATACTACACTTGATCTTAGCCAAAAGGCCGAGAAGCGATAACCCGAATGGGGTCCCAGCAAAGCGCGCAAACCGGAATTCGGCCACCAACACTGGTGGAGAAGAGATCAGCACCACGGACACATCTAACACACACACATCACTTCTTTGACGTTGCAGTCTGAAAGATACCAGGCTGTACGGCAGGTATGAATAGGACTTGAAGTGCTGGACAGGGACCGGAGGACGAGTAGCCATCCAACTGATTTTGTGATTAGGTCGTCGGCGGGCGGGCAGGGTGCCTCAGCTGGGTAGGAGGCCAAATTTGCATGTGCTCCGCCCCGTCTGTTGACGTCGCGTCAACAGACACACACCCACTAGGCAGACGACCAACAGGCAAGCAGCAGCAGCCAGCTGTCTCCTCGCTCTTTGCTGCCGCATGCCTGTGTCCCTGACGAACTGCTGCTGAGTAAATCAATCAGCTAGCTGCTGCAGAGGAGAAGGAGGAATCTTGCACAATCAGGTGCAATGACGGCTTTCCTGTTTTGAGCCCATTCAGCAGCAGTAGTAGTAGACAGTCAGATGGACAGGCATTCATGTGGCAGGACCCTTTGTGTGACATCACAATCTGCCCTCTATGACATCACAAGCTGCTCACTCGGAATCCGGCGGAACCTGACAGCCAGACAGTCACTTGGAACAGACAGGCAGACAGGACAGTCATGTGTAGGTGAGCTGGGTGGGCCAATGTTTTCTTTTATTGGCAGTTACCACCCAAATGATGGTCCGAAGAAGGTAAGTGATACTTTTTCTAAATCCCCCTCTCAATGATCATCAATTGTTGGGCTTGGAAAAAAATGGAAGAGGAAAAAAAATTCCCAAAACAAAAGAGAATAAAGAGGAAAAAAAATTCCCAAAACAAAAGAGAGAGAAAAGAGAGCGCAAAAAGAAAAGAAAAAAAATATATAAGAGATCAAGAAAAAAAAAAAAAAACAAGCCATTTCAAATCGAGAGGGAGGGGGTCCAAAAATTCCATTGCTTTGATCCAGTTGATGTTTCCGTGGTAAGATCGTAGGTAAGTCACATAGCGTTTGCATATTTATTGGGAGGTCGCAGCGATTGATAAGTCCTTTAATTTAGGCAGGCTTCCGGTCTTTTGGCTAGGCCGCATATGCTGATATCAAGTGTAGTGTCACGTCAAGTAATTAACTGCCTCGATTCCAGAAAGTACAATTCAAGGAGTCAAGAAATAGTCACAAAATGATACACTGAGGCAGGATTTGAAAGTATTTATGCACAAGGGTTAAACCTTGAAGCAGCAAATGCATGCATTTCTAAATACAAAGGTGCACAAACAATTGATACTCCAAATCAAGTGCCAGGAATGGAAATAGTCTTTTTTTGGATAACAGATTAGGAAGGTGCACCGGTCCTGGAAGTACTGCAATACCAGGTCAATGCGTGGAGTGGACAGAGCAAGCTCTTCTTCCATCTCCCTGTTCTAAAAATCCATTTAATATATGGCCCCCAGATAGGGGGCGTATCAGATATTAAACTGATAAGAACAGATACTACACTTGATCTTAGCCAAAAGGCCGAGAAGCGATAACCCGAATGGGGTCCCAGCAAAGCGCGCAAACCGGAATTCGGCCACCAACACTGGTGGAGAAGAGATCAGCACCACGGACACATCTAACACACACACATCACTTCTTTGACGTTGCAGTCTGAAAGATACCAGGCTGTACGGCAGGTATGAATAGGACTTGAAGTGCTGGACAGGGACCGGAGGACGAGTAGCCATCCAACTGATTTTGTGATTAGGTCGTCGGCGGGCGGGCAGGGTGCCTCAGCTGGGTAGGAGGCCAAATTTGCATGTGCTCCGCCCCGTCTGTTGACGTCGCGTCAACAGACACACACCCACTAGGCAGACGACCAACAGGCAAGCAGCAGCAGCCAGCTGTCTCCTCGCTCTTTGCTGCCGCATGCCTGTGTCCCTGACGAACTGCTGCTGAGTAAATCAATCAGCTAGCTGCTGCAGAGGAGAAGGAGGAATCTTGCACAATCAGGTGCAATGACGGCTTTCCTGTTTTGAGCCCATTCAGCAGCAGTAGTAGTAGACAGTCAGATGGACAGGCATTCATGTGGCAGGACCCTTTGTGTGACATCACAATCTGCCCTCTATGACATCACAAGCTGCTCACTCGGAATCCGGCGGAACCTGACAGCCAGACAGTCACTTGGAACAGACAGGCAGACAGGACAGTCATGTGTAGGTGAGCTGGGTGGGCCAATGTTTTCTTTTATTGGCAGTTACCACCCAAATGATGGTCCGAAGAAGGTAAGTGATACTTTTTCTAAATCCCCCTCTCAATGATCATCAATTGTTGGGCTTGGAAAAAAATGGAAGAGGAAAAAAAATTCCCAAAACAAAAGAGAATAAAGAGGAAAAAAAATTCCCAAAACAAAAGAGAGAGAAAAGAGAGCGCAAAAAGAAAAGAAAAAAAATATATAAGAGATCAAGAAAAAAAAAAAAAAACAAGCCATTTCAAATCGAGAGGGAGGGGGTCCAAAAATTCCATTGCTTTGATCCAGTTGATGTTTCCGTGGTAAGATCGTAGGTAAGTCACATAGCGTTTGCATATTTATTGGGAGGTCGCAGCGATTGATAAGTCCTTTAATTTAGGCAGGCTTCCGGTCTTTTGGCTAGGCCGCATATGCTGATATCAAGTGTAGTGTCACGTCAAGTAATTAACTGCCTCGATTCCAGAAAGTACAATTCAAGGAGTCAAGAAATAGTCACAAAATGATACACTGAGGCAGGATTTGAAAGTATTTATGCACAAGGGTTAAACCTTGAAGCAGCAAATGCATGCATTTCTAAATACAAAGGTGCACAAACAATTGATACTCCAAATCAAGTGCCAGGAATGGAAATAGTCTTTTTTTGGATAACAGATTAGGAAGGTGCACCGGTCCTGGAAGTACTGCAATACCAGGTCAATGCGTGGAGTGGACAGAGCAAGCTCTTCTTCCATCTCCCTGTTCTAAAAATCCATTTAATATATGGCCCCCAGATAGGGGGCGTATCAGATATTAAACTGATAAGAACAGATACTACACTTGATCTTAGCCAAAAGGCCGAGAAGCGATAACCCGAATGGGGTCCCAGCAAAGCGCGCAAACCGGAATTCGGCCACCAACACTGGTGGAGAAGAGATCAGCACCACGGACACATCTAACACACACACATCACTTCTTTGACGTTGCAGTCTGAAAGATACCAGGCTGTACGGCAGGTATGAATAGGACTTGAAGTGCTGGACAGGGACCGGAGGACGAGTAGCCATCCAACTGATTTTGTGATTAGGTCGTCGGCGGGCGGGCAGGGTGCCTCAGCTGGGTAGGAGGCCAAATTTGCATGTGCTCCGCCCCGTCTGTTGACGTCGCGTCAACAGACACACACCCACTAGGCAGACGACCAACAGGCAAGCAGCAGCAGCCAGCTGTCTCCTCGCTCTTTGCTGCCGCATGCCTGTGTCCCTGACGAACTGCTGCTGAGTAAATCAATCAGCTAGCTGCTGCAGAGGAGAAGGAGGAATCTTGCACAATCAGGTGCAATGACGGCTTTCCTGTTTTGAGCCCATTCAGCAGCAGTAGTAGTAGACAGTCAGATGGACAGGCATTCATGTGGCAGGACCCTTTGTGTGACATCACAATCTGCCCTCTATGACATCACAAGCTGCTCACTCGGAATCCGGCGGAACCTGACAGCCAGACAGTCACTTGGAACAGACAGGCAGACAGGACAGTCATGTGTAGGTGAGCTGGGTGGGCCAATGTTTTCTTTTATTGGCAGTTACCACCCAAATGATGGTCCGAAGAAGGTAAGTGATACTTTTTCTAAATCCCCCTCTCAATGATCATCAATTGTTGGGCTTGGAAAAAAATGGAAGAGGAAAAAAAATTCCCAAAACAAAAGAGAATAAAGAGGAAAAAAAATTCCCAAAACAAAAGAGAGAGAAAAGAGAGCGCAAAAAGAAAAGAAAAAAAATATATAAGAGATCAAGAAAAAAAAAAAAAAACAAGCCATTTCAAATCGAGAGGGAGGGGGTCCAAAAATTCCATTGCTTTGATCCAGTTGATGTTTCCGTGGTAAGATCGTAGGTAAGTCACATAGCGTTTGCATATTTATTGGGAGGTCGCAGCGATTGATAAGTCCTTTAATTTAGGCAGGCTTCCGGTCTTTTGGCTAGGCCGCATATGCTGATATCAAGTGTAGTGTCACGTCAAGTAATTAACTGCCTCGATTCCAGAAAGTACAATTCAAGGAGTCAAGAAATAGTCACAAAATGATACACTGAGGCAGGATTTGAAAGTATTTATGCACAAGGGTTAAACCTTGAAGCAGCAAATGCATGCATTTCTAAATACAAAGGTGCACAAACAATTGATACTCCAAATCAAGTGCCAGGAATGGAAATAGTCTTTTTTTGGATAACAGATTAGGAAGGTGCACCGGTCCTGGAAGTACTGCAATACCAGGTCAATGCGTGGAGTGGACAGAGCAAGCTCTTCTTCCATCTCCCTGTTCTAAAAATCCATTTAATATATGGCCCCCAGATAGGGGGCGTATCAGATATTAAACTGATAAGAACAGATGAGTTTGAAGAAACTCAGGGAGCCCGAGGTGTGCTCCCACCACCACCAGTGACGTGACTAAACGCGTGCACAGGGGGCAGCCGTACGAACGTGTGGCCCTCTCCCAAAGGAGAAAGGCCCCATGGTTCCCCTAACCCCCCTCAACCATAAGGCCAAGGAAGGGAAAAAAGGGATCGGTGGGTCCTCTTCGCCGAAGCTTAGAGAGACCCGCTTTTCCTCCACCCCCGGAAGGGTTTCGGACGGTGGGTCCTCCGCAGCCCGTGCTTTGGAGAGACCCGACTTAGGCTTCCCTCCGCCTTGCGGCTCGGGGTTGCCCTCGAGGGAACCGGGACTCTCCCCAGAAGGTGAAGAGTCCCAGTCACGTTTGGGGAACGGAAGGCCCGTTAGGGACAGCCGCACTACCCAAATGAAAAAACGTGACAAACTAACGAAAAACGTGGAGTGCAAAACGTGCAAATCATAAAAAGAAAAGAATAAGGCCCTAGCCAGAAGGCCGGGGGGGGGTGTGAAAAATTGTCCTACCCCATCCAAAAGGACAGGGTAAGGACGTGAAGCGCTAACCTAAAGGGAAGTGCGCAGTGCAAGTGCCATTCGTGCAAGGTGACTTGGGATCACCCGTGCATGTCCGGCACCCCCGAGTTTCCCCGGGGGCACAGTGCAGCCTCGGACTCCAGGCAGCCGACCCTTCAGCGTCCGACCAAGCTTTTCTCCGTCTCACCAGCAGGCATTTTCCAGCCCCTGGCATGGGAATGGGTACTCCACTGGGCCTTTCGAAAGACTCCCTTAGGGGCTGCACCCCCTCCGGAAGAGCAATCTACTCAGTCCCAGTGTTTCTCCGCTCCCAGGGTTAAGGTACTAAGCTGGGCCTTTCGCGGTCTCCCCATCAGAGGCTACGAACCTCTGGAACAGGAGCCATCTACTCAGTCCCAACCTTTCTCCGCTCCCTGGGATTGGATACTAGACTGAGCCTTTCGCTGACTCATCCTTCGGGGGCTACAAACCCCGTCAAGAGAGTCAAACTACTAGGCCCAGTGTTTCTCCCCCCCTCTTACCAGTGGATTTACGGAAACAACACCTCCTACCAAAGGCAGAGGTGAAGATACTCAGTGAGACTTTTCACTACTCCCGGGAAAAAACAGAGGGGTCCCACACCCTCCGCCCATCAGAGCAGCTACTCAGTCTCACCTTTCTCTATTCTCTGCCAGAGGCCAGTCCATACCCAACTGATAAGAACAGATACTACACTTGATCTTAGCCAAAAGGCCGAGAAGCGATAACCCGAATGGGGTCCCAGCAAAGCGCGCAAACCGGAATTCGGCCACCAACACTGGTGGAGAAGAGATCAGCACCACGGACACATCTAACACACACACATCACTTCTTTGACGTTGCAGTCTGAAAGATACCAGGCTGTACGGCAGGTATGAATAGGACTTGAAGTGCTGGACAGGGACCGGAGGACGAGTAGCCATCCAACTGATTTTGTGATTAGGTCGTCGGCGGGCGGGCAGGGTGCCTCAGCTGGGTAGGAGGCCAAATTTGCATGTGCTCCGCCCCGTCTGTTGACGTCGCGTCAACAGACACACACCCACTAGGCAGACGACCAACAGGCAAGCAGCAGCAGCCAGCTGTCTCCTCGCTCTTTGCTGCCGCATGCCTGTGTCCCTGACGAACTGCTGCTGAGTAAATCAATCAGCTAGCTGCTGCAGAGGAGAAGGAGGAATCTTGCACAATCAGGTGCAATGACGGCTTTCCTGTTTTGAGCCCATTCAGCAGCAGTAGTAGTAGACAGTCAGATGGACAGGCATTCATGTGGCAGGACCCTTTGTGTGACATCACAATCTGCCCTCTATGACATCACAAGCTGCTCACTCGGAATCCGGCGGAACCTGACAGCCAGACAGTCACTTGGAACAGACAGGCAGACAGGACAGTCATGTGTAGGTGAGCTGGGTGGGCCAATGTTTTCTTTTATTGGCAGTTACCACCCAAATGATGGTCCGAAGAAGGTAAGTGATACTTTTTCTAAATCCCCCTCTCAATGATCATCAATTGTTGGGCTTGGAAAAAAATGGAAGAGGAAAAAAAATTCCCAAAACAAAAGAGAATAAAGAGGAAAAAAAATTCCCAAAACAAAAGAGAGAGAAAAGAGAGCGCAAAAAGAAAAGAAAAAAAATATATAAGAGATCAAGAAAAAAAAAAAAAAACAAGCCATTTCAAATCGAGAGGGAGGGGGTCCAAAAATTCCATTGCTTTGATCCAGTTGATGTTTCCGTGGTAAGATCGTAGGTAAGTCACATAGCGTTTGCATATTTATTGGGAGGTCGCAGCGATTGATAAGTCCTTTAATTTAGGCAGGCTTCCGGTCTTTTGGCTAGGCCGCATATGCTGATATCAAGTGTAGTGTCACGTCAAGTAATTAACTGCCTCGATTCCAGAAAGTACAATTCAAGGAGTCAAGAAATAGTCACAAAATGATACACTGAGGCAGGATTTGAAAGTATTTATGCACAAGGGTTAAACCTTGAAGCAGCAAATGCATGCATTTCTAAATACAAAGGTGCACAAACAATTGATACTCCAAATCAAGTGCCAGGAATGGAAATAGTCTTTTTTTGGATAACAGATTAGGAAGGTGCACCGGTCCTGGAAGTACTGCAATACCAGGTCAATGCGTGGAGTGGACAGAGCAAGCTCTTCTTCCATCTCCCTGTTCTAAAAATCCATTTAATATATGGCCCCCAGATAGGGGGCGTATCAGATATTAAACTGATAAGAACAGATACTACACTTGATCTTAGCCAAAAGGCCGAGAAGCGATAACCCGAATGGGGTCCCAGCAAAGCGCGCAAACCGGAATTCGGCCACCAACACTGGTGGAGAAGAGATCAGCACCACGGACACATCTAACACACACACATCACTTCTTTGACGTTGCAGTCTGAAAGATACCAGGCTGTACGGCAGGTATGAATAGGACTTGAAGTGCTGGACAGGGACCGGAGGACGAGTAGCCATCCAACTGATTTTGTGATTAGGTCGTCGGCGGGCGGGCAGGGTGCCTCAGCTGGGTAGGAGGCCAAATTTGCATGTGCTCCGCCCCGTCTGTTGACGTCGCGTCAACAGACACACACCCACTAGGCAGACGACCAACAGGCAAGCAGCAGCAGCCAGCTGTCTCCTCGCTCTTTGCTGCCGCATGCCTGTGTCCCTGACGAACTGCTGCTGAGTAAATCAATCAGCTAGCTGCTGCAGAGGAGAAGGAGGAATCTTGCACAATCAGGTGCAATGACGGCTTTCCTGTTTTGAGCCCATTCAGCAGCAGTAGTAGTAGACAGTCAGATGGACAGGCATTCATGTGGCAGGACCCTTTGTGTGACATCACAATCTGCCCTCTATGACATCACAAGCTGCTCACTCGGAATCCGGCGGAACCTGACAGCCAGACAGTCACTTGGAACAGACAGGCAGACAGGACAGTCATGTGTAGGTGAGCTGGGTGGGCCAATGTTTTCTTTTATTGGCAGTTACCACCCAAATGATGGTCCGAAGAAGGTAAGTGATACTTTTTCTAAATCCCCCTCTCAATGATCATCAATTGTTGGGCTTGGAAAAAAATGGAAGAGGAAAAAAAATTCCCAAAACAAAAGAGAATAAAGAGGAAAAAAAATTCCCAAAACAAAAGAGAGAGAAAAGAGAGCGCAAAAAGAAAAGAAAAAAAATATATAAGAGATCAAGAAAAAAAAAAAAAAACAAGCCATTTCAAATCGAGAGGGAGGGGGTCCAAAAATTCCATTGCTTTGATCCAGTTGATGTTTCCGTGGTAAGATCGTAGGTAAGTCACATAGCGTTTGCATATTTATTGGGAGGTCGCAGCGATTGATAAGTCCTTTAATTTAGGCAGGCTTCCGGTCTTTTGGCTAGGCCGCATATGCTGATATCAAGTGTAGTGTCACGTCAAGTAATTAACTGCCTCGATTCCAGAAAGTACAATTCAAGGAGTCAAGAAATAGTCACAAAATGATACACTGAGGCAGGATTTGAAAGTATTTATGCACAAGGGTTAAACCTTGAAGCAGCAAATGCATGCATTTCTAAATACAAAGGTGCACAAACAATTGATACTCCAAATCAAGTGCCAGGAATGGAAATAGTCTTTTTTTGGATAACAGATTAGGAAGGTGCACCGGTCCTGGAAGTACTGCAATACCAGGTCAATGCGTGGAGTGGACAGAGCAAGCTCTTCTTCCATCTCCCTGTTCTAAAAATCCATTTAATATATGGCCCCCAGATAGGGGGCGTATCAGATATTAAACTGATAAGAACAGATACTACACTTGATCTTAGCCAAAAGGCCGAGAAGCGATAACCCGAATGGGGTCCCAGCAAAGCGCGCAAACCGGAATTCGGCCACCAACACTGGTGGAGAAGAGATCAGCACCACGGACACATCTAACACACACACATCACTTCTTTGACGTTGCAGTCTGAAAGATACCAGGCTGTACGGCAGGTATGAATAGGACTTGAAGTGCTGGACAGGGACCGGAGGACGAGTAGCCATCCAACTGATTTTGTGATTAGGTCGTCGGCGGGCGGGCAGGGTGCCTCAGCTGGGTAGGAGGCCAAATTTGCATGTGCTCCGCCCCGTCTGTTGACGTCGCGTCAACAGACACACACCCACTAGGCAGACGACCAACAGGCAAGCAGCAGCAGCCAGCTGTCTCCTCGCTCTTTGCTGCCGCATGCCTGTGTCCCTGACGAACTGCTGCTGAGTAAATCAATCAGCTAGCTGCTGCAGAGGAGAAGGAGGAATCTTGCACAATCAGGTGCAATGACGGCTTTCCTGTTTTGAGCCCATTCAGCAGCAGTAGTAGTAGACAGTCAGATGGACAGGCATTCATGTGGCAGGACCCTTTGTGTGACATCACAATCTGCCCTCTATGACATCACAAGCTGCTCACTCGGAATCCGGCGGAACCTGACAGCCAGACAGTCACTTGGAACAGACAGGCAGACAGGACAGTCATGTGTAGGTGAGCTGGGTGGGCCAATGTTTTCTTTTATTGGCAGTTACCACCCAAATGATGGTCCGAAGAAGGTAAGTGATACTTTTTCTAAATCCCCCTCTCAATGATCATCAATTGTTGGGCTTGGAAAAAAATGGAAGAGGAAAAAAAATTCCCAAAACAAAAGAGAATAAAGAGGAAAAAAAATTCCCAAAACAAAAGAGAGAGAAAAGAGAGCGCAAAAAGAAAAGAAAAAAAATATATAAGAGATCAAGAAAAAAAAAAAAAAACAAGCCATTTCAAATCGAGAGGGAGGGGGTCCAAAAATTCCATTGCTTTGATCCAGTTGATGTTTCCGTGGTAAGATCGTAGGTAAGTCACATAGCGTTTGCATATTTATTGGGAGGTCGCAGCGATTGATAAGTCCTTTAATTTAGGCAGGCTTCCGGTCTTTTGGCTAGGCCGCATATGCTGATATCAAGTGTAGTGTCACGTCAAGTAATTAACTGCCTCGATTCCAGAAAGTACAATTCAAGGAGTCAAGAAATAGTCACAAAATGATACACTGAGGCAGGATTTGAAAGTATTTATGCACAAGGGTTAAACCTTGAAGCAGCAAATGCATGCATTTCTAAATACAAAGGTGCACAAACAATTGATACTCCAAATCAAGTGCCAGGAATGGAAATAGTCTTTTTTTGGATAACAGATTAGGAAGGTGCACCGGTCCTGGAAGTACTGCAATACCAGGTCAATGCGTGGAGTGGACAGAGCAAGCTCTTCTTCCATCTCCCTGTTCTAAAAATCCATTTAATATATGGCCCCCAGATAGGGGGCGTATCAGATATTAAACTGATAAGAACAGATACTACACTTGATCTTAGCCAAAAGGCCGAGAAGCGATAACCCGAATGGGGTCCCAGCAAAGCGCGCAAACCGGAATTCGGCCACCAACACTGGTGGAGAAGAGATCAGCACCACGGACACATCTAACACACACACATCACTTCTTTGACGTTGCAGTCTGAAAGATACCAGGCTGTACGGCAGGTATGAATAGGACTTGAAGTGCTGGACAGGGACCGGAGGACGAGTAGCCATCCAACTGATTTTGTGATTAGGTCGTCGGCGGGCGGGCAGGGTGCCTCAGCTGGGTAGGAGGCCAAATTTGCATGTGCTCCGCCCCGTCTGTTGACGTCGCGTCAACAGACACACACCCACTAGGCAGACGACCAACAGGCAAGCAGCAGCAGCCAGCTGTCTCCTCGCTCTTTGCTGCCGCATGCCTGTGTCCCTGACGAACTGCTGCTGAGTAAATCAATCAGCTAGCTGCTGCAGAGGAGAAGGAGGAATCTTGCACAATCAGGTGCAATGACGGCTTTCCTGTTTTGAGCCCATTCAGCAGCAGTAGTAGTAGACAGTCAGATGGACAGGCATTCATGTGGCAGGACCCTTTGTGTGACATCACAATCTGCCCTCTATGACATCACAAGCTGCTCACTCGGAATCCGGCGGAACCTGACAGCCAGACAGTCACTTGGAACAGACAGGCAGACAGGACAGTCATGTGTAGGTGAGCTGGGTGGGCCAATGTTTTCTTTTATTGGCAGTTACCACCCAAATGATGGTCCGAAGAAGGTAAGTGATACTTTTTCTAAATCCCCCTCTCAATGATCATCAATTGTTGGGCTTGGAAAAAAATGGAAGAGGAAAAAAAATTCCCAAAACAAAAGAGAATAAAGAGGAAAAAAAATTCCCAAAACAAAAGAGAGAGAAAAGAGAGCGCAAAAAGAAAAGAAAAAAAATATATAAGAGATCAAGAAAAAAAAAAAAAAACAAGCCATTTCAAATCGAGAGGGAGGGGGTCCAAAAATTCCATTGCTTTGATCCAGTTGATGTTTCCGTGGTAAGATCGTAGGTAAGTCACATAGCGTTTGCATATTTATTGGGAGGTCGCAGCGATTGATAAGTCCTTTAATTTAGGCAGGCTTCCGGTCTTTTGGCTAGGCCGCATATGCTGATATCAAGTGTAGTGTCACGTCAAGTAATTAACTGCCTCGATTCCAGAAAGTACAATTCAAGGAGTCAAGAAATAGTCACAAAATGATACACTGAGGCAGGATTTGAAAGTATTTATGCACAAGGGTTAAACCTTGAAGCAGCAAATGCATGCATTTCTAAATACAAAGGTGCACAAACAATTGATACTCCAAATCAAGTGCCAGGAATGGAAATAGTCTTTTTTTGGATAACAGATTAGGAAGGTGCACCGGTCCTGGAAGTACTGCAATACCAGGTCAATGCGTGGAGTGGACAGAGCAAGCTCTTCTTCCATCTCCCTGTTCTAAAAATCCATTTAATATATGGCCCCCAGATAGGGGGCGTATCAGATATTAAACTGATAAGAACAGATACTACACTTGATCTTAGCCAAAAGGCCGAGAAGCGATAACCCGAATGGGGTCCCAGCAAAGCGCGCAAACCGGAATTCGGCCACCAACACTGGTGGAGAAGAGATCAGCACCACGGACACATCTAACACACACACATCACTTCTTTGACGTTGCAGTCTGAAAGATACCAGGCTGTACGGCAGGTATGAATAGGACTTGAAGTGCTGGACAGGGACCGGAGGACGAGTAGCCATCCAACTGATTTTGTGATTAGGTCGTCGGCGGGCGGGCAGGGTGCCTCAGCTGGGTAGGAGGCCAAATTTGCATGTGCTCCGCCCCGTCTGTTGACGTCGCGTCAACAGACACACACCCACTAGGCAGACGACCAACAGGCAAGCAGCAGCAGCCAGCTGTCTCCTCGCTCTTTGCTGCCGCATGCCTGTGTCCCTGACGAACTGCTGCTGAGTAAATCAATCAGCTAGCTGCTGCAGAGGAGAAGGAGGAATCTTGCACAATCAGGTGCAATGACGGCTTTCCTGTTTTGAGCCCATTCAGCAGCAGTAGTAGTAGACAGTCAGATGGACAGGCATTCATGTGGCAGGACCCTTTGTGTGACATCACAATCTGCCCTCTATGACATCACAAGCTGCTCACTCGGAATCCGGCGGAACCTGACAGCCAGACAGTCACTTGGAACAGACAGGCAGACAGGACAGTCATGTGTAGGTGAGCTGGGTGGGCCAATGTTTTCTTTTATTGGCAGTTACCACCCAAATGATGGTCCGAAGAAGGTAAGTGATACTTTTTCTAAATCCCCCTCTCAATGATCATCAATTGTTGGGCTTGGAAAAAAATGGAAGAGGAAAAAAAATTCCCAAAACAAAAGAGAATAAAGAGGAAAAAAAATTCCCAAAACAAAAGAGAGAGAAAAGAGAGCGCAAAAAGAAAAGAAAAAAAATATATAAGAGATCAAGAAAAAAAAAAAAAAACAAGCCATTTCAAATCGAGAGGGAGGGGGTCCAAAAATTCCATTGCTTTGATCCAGTTGATGTTTCCGTGGTAAGATCGTAGGTAAGTCACATAGCGTTTGCATATTTATTGGGAGGTCGCAGCGATTGATAAGTCCTTTAATTTAGGCAGGCTTCCGGTCTTTTGGCTAGGCCGCATATGCTGATATCAAGTGTAGTGTCACGTCAAGTAATTAACTGCCTCGATTCCAGAAAGTACAATTCAAGGAGTCAAGAAATAGTCACAAAATGATACACTGAGGCAGGATTTGAAAGTATTTATGCACAAGGGTTAAACCTTGAAGCAGCAAATGCATGCATTTCTAAATACAAAGGTGCACAAACAATTGATACTCCAAATCAAGTGCCAGGAATGGAAATAGTCTTTTTTTGGATAACAGATTAGGAAGGTGCACCGGTCCTGGAAGTACTGCAATACCAGGTCAATGCGTGGAGTGGACAGAGCAAGCTCTTCTTCCATCTCCCTGTTCTAAAAATCCATTTAATATATGGCCCCCAGATAGGGGGCGTATCAGATATTAAACTGATAAGAACAGATACTACACTTGATCTTAGCCAAAAGGCCGAGAAGCGATAACCCGAATGGGGTCCCAGCAAAGCGCGCAAACCGGAATTCGGCCACCAACACTGGTGGAGAAGAGATCAGCACCACGGACACATCTAACACACACACATCACTTCTTTGACGTTGCAGTCTGAAAGATACCAGGCTGTACGGCAGGTATGAATAGGACTTGAAGTGCTGGACAGGGACCGGAGGACGAGTAGCCATCCAACTGATTTTGTGATTAGGTCGTCGGCGGGCGGGCAGGGTGCCTCAGCTGGGTAGGAGGCCAAATTTGCATGTGCTCCGCCCCGTCTGTTGACGTCGCGTCAACAGACACACACCCACTAGGCAGACGACCAACAGGCAAGCAGCAGCAGCCAGCTGTCTCCTCGCTCTTTGCTGCCGCATGCCTGTGTCCCTGACGAACTGCTGCTGAGTAAATCAATCAGCTAGCTGCTGCAGAGGAGAAGGAGGAATCTTGCACAATCAGGTGCAATGACGGCTTTCCTGTTTTGAGCCCATTCAGCAGCAGTAGTAGTAGACAGTCAGATGGACAGGCATTCATGTGGCAGGACCCTTTGTGTGACATCACAATCTGCCCTCTATGACATCACAAGCTGCTCACTCGGAATCCGGCGGAACCTGACAGCCAGACAGTCACTTGGAACAGACAGGCAGACAGGACAGTCATGTGTAGGTGAGCTGGGTGGGCCAATGTTTTCTTTTATTGGCAGTTACCACCCAAATGATGGTCCGAAGAAGGTAAGTGATACTTTTTCTAAATCCCCCTCTCAATGATCATCAATTGTTGGGCTTGGAAAAAAATGGAAGAGGAAAAAAAATTCCCAAAACAAAAGAGAATAAAGAGGAAAAAAAATTCCCAAAACAAAAGAGAGAGAAAAGAGAGCGCAAAAAGAAAAGAAAAAAAATATATAAGAGATCAAGAAAAAAAAAAAAAAACAAGCCATTTCAAATCGAGAGGGAGGGGGTCCAAAAATTCCATTGCTTTGATCCAGTTGATGTTTCCGTGGTAAGATCGTAGGTAAGTCACATAGCGTTTGCATATTTATTGGGAGGTCGCAGCGATTGATAAGTCCTTTAATTTAGGCAGGCTTCCGGTCTTTTGGCTAGGCCGCATATGCTGATATCAAGTGTAGTGTCACGTCAAGTAATTAACTGCCTCGATTCCAGAAAGTACAATTCAAGGAGTCAAGAAATAGTCACAAAATGATACACTGAGGCAGGATTTGAAAGTATTTATGCACAAGGGTTAAACCTTGAAGCAGCAAATGCATGCATTTCTAAATACAAAGGTGCACAAACAATTGATACTCCAAATCAAGTGCCAGGAATGGAAATAGTCTTTTTTTGGATAACAGATTAGGAAGGTGCACCGGTCCTGGAAGTACTGCAATACCAGGTCAATGCGTGGAGTGGACAGAGCAAGCTCTTCTTCCATCTCCCTGTTCTAAAAATCCATTTAATATATGGCCCCCAGATAGGGGGCGTATCAGATATTAAACTGATAAGAACAGATACTACACTTGATCTTAGCCAAAAGGCCGAGAAGCGATAACCCGAATGGGGTCCCAGCAAAGCGCGCAAACCGGAATTCGGCCACCAACACTGGTGGAGAAGAGATCAGCACCACGGACACATCTAACACACACACATCACTTCTTTGACGTTGCAGTCTGAAAGATACCAGGCTGTACGGCAGGTATGAATAGGACTTGAAGTGCTGGACAGGGACCGGAGGACGAGTAGCCATCCAACTGATTTTGTGATTAGGTCGTCGGCGGGCGGGCAGGGTGCCTCAGCTGGGTAGGAGGCCAAATTTGCATGTGCTCCGCCCCGTCTGTTGACGTCGCGTCAACAGACACACACCCACTAGGCAGACGACCAACAGGCAAGCAGCAGCAGCCAGCTGTCTCCTCGCTCTTTGCTGCCGCATGCCTGTGTCCCTGACGAACTGCTGCTGAGTAAATCAATCAGCTAGCTGCTGCAGAGGAGAAGGAGGAATCTTGCACAATCAGGTGCAATGACGGCTTTCCTGTTTTGAGCCCATTCAGCAGCAGTAGTAGTAGACAGTCAGATGGACAGGCATTCATGTGGCAGGACCCTTTGTGTGACATCACAATCTGCCCTCTATGACATCACAAGCTGCTCACTCGGAATCCGGCGGAACCTGACAGCCAGACAGTCACTTGGAACAGACAGGCAGACAGGACAGTCATGTGTAGGTGAGCTGGGTGGGCCAATGTTTTCTTTTATTGGCAGTTACCACCCAAATGATGGTCCGAAGAAGGTAAGTGATACTTTTTCTAAATCCCCCTCTCAATGATCATCAATTGTTGGGCTTGGAAAAAAATGGAAGAGGAAAAAAAATTCCCAAAACAAAAGAGAATAAAGAGGAAAAAAAATTCCCAAAACAAAAGAGAGAGAAAAGAGAGCGCAAAAAGAAAAGAAAAAAAATATATAAGAGATCAAGAAAAAAAAAAAAAAACAAGCCATTTCAAATCGAGAGGGAGGGGGTCCAAAAATTCCATTGCTTTGATCCAGTTGATGTTTCCGTGGTAAGATCGTAGGTAAGTCACATAGCGTTTGCATATTTATTGGGAGGTCGCAGCGATTGATAAGTCCTTTAATTTAGGCAGGCTTCCGGTCTTTTGGCTAGGCCGCATATGCTGATATCAAGTGTAGTGTCACGTCAAGTAATTAACTGCCTCGATTCCAGAAAGTACAATTCAAGGAGTCAAGAAATAGTCACAAAATGATACACTGAGGCAGGATTTGAAAGTATTTATGCACAAGGGTTAAACCTTGAAGCAGCAAATGCATGCATTTCTAAATACAAAGGTGCACAAACAATTGATACTCCAAATCAAGTGCCAGGAATGGAAATAGTCTTTTTTTGGATAACAGATTAGGAAGGTGCACCGGTCCTGGAAGTACTGCAATACCAGGTCAATGCGTGGAGTGGACAGAGCAAGCTCTTCTTCCATCTCCCTGTTCTAAAAATCCATTTAATATATGGCCCCCAGATAGGGGGCGTATCAGATATTAAACTGATAAGAACAGATACTACACTTGATCTTAGCCAAAAGGCCGAGAAGCGATAACCCGAATGGGGTCCCAGCAAAGCGCGCAAACCGGAATTCGGCCACCAACACTGGTGGAGAAGAGATCAGCACCACGGACACATCTAACACACACACATCACTTCTTTGACGTTGCAGTCTGAAAGATACCAGGCTGTACGGCAGGTATGAATAGGACTTGAAGTGCTGGACAGGGACCGGAGGACGAGTAGCCATCCAACTGATTTTGTGATTAGGTCGTCGGCGGGCGGGCAGGGTGCCTCAGCTGGGTAGGAGGCCAAATTTGCATGTGCTCCGCCCCGTCTGTTGACGTCGCGTCAACAGACACACACCCACTAGGCAGACGACCAACAGGCAAGCAGCAGCAGCCAGCTGTCTCCTCGCTCTTTGCTGCCGCATGCCTGTGTCCCTGACGAACTGCTGCTGAGTAAATCAATCAGCTAGCTGCTGCAGAGGAGAAGGAGGAATCTTGCACAATCAGGTGCAATGACGGCTTTCCTGTTTTGAGCCCATTCAGCAGCAGTAGTAGTAGACAGTCAGATGGACAGGCATTCATGTGGCAGGACCCTTTGTGTGACATCACAATCTGCCCTCTATGACATCACAAGCTGCTCACTCGGAATCCGGCGGAACCTGACAGCCAGACAGTCACTTGGAACAGACAGGCAGACAGGACAGTCATGTGTAGGTGAGCTGGGTGGGCCAATGTTTTCTTTTATTGGCAGTTACCACCCAAATGATGGTCCGAAGAAGGTAAGTGATACTTTTTCTAAATCCCCCTCTCAATGATCATCAATTGTTGGGCTTGGAAAAAAATGGAAGAGGAAAAAAAATTCCCAAAACAAAAGAGAATAAAGAGGAAAAAAAATTCCCAAAACAAAAGAGAGAGAAAAGAGAGCGCAAAAAGAAAAGAAAAAAAATATATAAGAGATCAAGAAAAAAAAAAAAAAACAAGCCATTTCAAATCGAGAGGGAGGGGGTCCAAAAATTCCATTGCTTTGATCCAGTTGATGTTTCCGTGGTAAGATCGTAGGTAAGTCACATAGCGTTTGCATATTTATTGGGAGGTCGCAGCGATTGATAAGTCCTTTAATTTAGGCAGGCTTCCGGTCTTTTGGCTAGGCCGCATATGCTGATATCAAGTGTAGTGTCACGTCAAGTAATTAACTGCCTCGATTCCAGAAAGTACAATTCAAGGAGTCAAGAAATAGTCACAAAATGATACACTGAGGCAGGATTTGAAAGTATTTATGCACAAGGGTTAAACCTTGAAGCAGCAAATGCATGCATTTCTAAATACAAAGGTGCACAAACAATTGATACTCCAAATCAAGTGCCAGGAATGGAAATAGTCTTTTTTTGGATAACAGATTAGGAAGGTGCACCGGTCCTGGAAGTACTGCAATACCAGGTCAATGCGTGGAGTGGACAGAGCAAGCTCTTCTTCCATCTCCCTGTTCTAAAAATCCATTTAATATATGGCCCCCAGATAGGGGGCGTATCAGATATTAAACTGATAAGAACAGATACTACACTTGATCTTAGCCAAAAGGCCGAGAAGCGATAACCCGAATGGGGTCCCAGCAAAGCGCGCAAACCGGAATTCGGCCACCAACACTGGTGGAGAAGAGATCAGCACCACGGACACATCTAACACACACACATCACTTCTTTGACGTTGCAGTCTGAAAGATACCAGGCTGTACGGCAGGTATGAATAGGACTTGAAGTGCTGGACAGGGACCGGAGGACGAGTAGCCATCCAACTGATTTTGTGATTAGGTCGTCGGCGGGCGGGCAGGGTGCCTCAGCTGGGTAGGAGGCCAAATTTGCATGTGCTCCGCCCCGTCTGTTGACGTCGCGTCAACAGACACACACCCACTAGGCAGACGACCAACAGGCAAGCAGCAGCAGCCAGCTGTCTCCTCGCTCTTTGCTGCCGCATGCCTGTGTCCCTGACGAACTGCTGCTGAGTAAATCAATCAGCTAGCTGCTGCAGAGGAGAAGGAGGAATCTTGCACAATCAGGTGCAATGACGGCTTTCCTGTTTTGAGCCCATTCAGCAGCAGTAGTAGTAGACAGTCAGATGGACAGGCATTCATGTGGCAGGACCCTTTGTGTGACATCACAATCTGCCCTCTATGACATCACAAGCTGCTCACTCGGAATCCGGCGGAACCTGACAGCCAGACAGTCACTTGGAACAGACAGGCAGACAGGACAGTCATGTGTAGGTGAGCTGGGTGGGCCAATGTTTTCTTTTATTGGCAGTTACCACCCAAATGATGGTCCGAAGAAGGTAAGTGATACTTTTTCTAAATCCCCCTCTCAATGATCATCAATTGTTGGGCTTGGAAAAAAATGGAAGAGGAAAAAAAATTCCCAAAACAAAAGAGAATAAAGAGGAAAAAAAATTCCCAAAACAAAAGAGAGAGAAAAGAGAGCGCAAAAAGAAAAGAAAAAAAATATATAAGAGATCAAGAAAAAAAAAAAAAAACAAGCCATTTCAAATCGAGAGGGAGGGGGTCCAAAAATTCCATTGCTTTGATCCAGTTGATGTTTCCGTGGTAAGATCGTAGGTAAGTCACATAGCGTTTGCATATTTATTGGGAGGTCGCAGCGATTGATAAGTCCTTTAATTTAGGCAGGCTTCCGGTCTTTTGGCTAGGCCGCATATGCTGATATCAAGTGTAGTGTCACGTCAAGTAATTAACTGCCTCGATTCCAGAAAGTACAATTCAAGGAGTCAAGAAATAGTCACAAAATGATACACTGAGGCAGGATTTGAAAGTATTTATGCACAAGGGTTAAACCTTGAAGCAGCAAATGCATGCATTTCTAAATACAAAGGTGCACAAACAATTGATACTCCAAATCAAGTGCCAGGAATGGAAATAGTCTTTTTTTGGATAACAGATTAGGAAGGTGCACCGGTCCTGGAAGTACTGCAATACCAGGTCAATGCGTGGAGTGGACAGAGCAAGCTCTTCTTCCATCTCCCTGTTCTAAAAATCCATTTAATATATGGCCCCCAGATAGGGGGCGTATCAGATATTAAACTGATAAGAACAGATACTACACTTGATCTTAGCCAAAAGGCCGAGAAGCGATAACCCGAATGGGGTCCCAGCAAAGCGCGCAAACCGGAATTCGGCCACCAACACTGGTGGAGAAGAGATCAGCACCACGGACACATCTAACACACACACATCACTTCTTTGACGTTGCAGTCTGAAAGATACCAGGCTGTACGGCAGGTATGAATAGGACTTGAAGTGCTGGACAGGGACCGGAGGACGAGTAGCCATCCAACTGATTTTGTGATTAGGTCGTCGGCGGGCGGGCAGGGTGCCTCAGCTGGGTAGGAGGCCAAATTTGCATGTGCTCCGCCCCGTCTGTTGACGTCGCGTCAACAGACACACACCCACTAGGCAGACGACCAACAGGCAAGCAGCAGCAGCCAGCTGTCTCCTCGCTCTTTGCTGCCGCATGCCTGTGTCCCTGACGAACTGCTGCTGAGTAAATCAATCAGCTAGCTGCTGCAGAGGAGAAGGAGGAATCTTGCACAATCAGGTGCAATGACGGCTTTCCTGTTTTGAGCCCATTCAGCAGCAGTAGTAGTAGACAGTCAGATGGACAGGCATTCATGTGGCAGGACCCTTTGTGTGACATCACAATCTGCCCTCTATGACATCACAAGCTGCTCACTCGGAATCCGGCGGAACCTGACAGCCAGACAGTCACTTGGAACAGACAGGCAGACAGGACAGTCATGTGTAGGTGAGCTGGGTGGGCCAATGTTTTCTTTTATTGGCAGTTACCACCCAAATGATGGTCCGAAGAAGGTAAGTGATACTTTTTCTAAATCCCCCTCTCAATGATCATCAATTGTTGGGCTTGGAAAAAAATGGAAGAGGAAAAAAAATTCCCAAAACAAAAGAGAATAAAGAGGAAAAAAAATTCCCAAAACAAAAGAGAGAGAAAAGAGAGCGCAAAAAGAAAAGAAAAAAAATATATAAGAGATCAAGAAAAAAAAAAAAAAACAAGCCATTTCAAATCGAGAGGGAGGGGGTCCAAAAATTCCATTGCTTTGATCCAGTTGATGTTTCCGTGGTAAGATCGTAGGTAAGTCACATAGCGTTTGCATATTTATTGGGAGGTCGCAGCGATTGATAAGTCCTTTAATTTAGGCAGGCTTCCGGTCTTTTGGCTAGGCCGCATATGCTGATATCAAGTGTAGTGTCACGTCAAGTAATTAACTGCCTCGATTCCAGAAAGTACAATTCAAGGAGTCAAGAAATAGTCACAAAATGATACACTGAGGCAGGATTTGAAAGTATTTATGCACAAGGGTTAAACCTTGAAGCAGCAAATGCATGCATTTCTAAATACAAAGGTGCACAAACAATTGATACTCCAAATCAAGTGCCAGGAATGGAAATAGTCTTTTTTTGGATAACAGATTAGGAAGGTGCACCGGTCCTGGAAGTACTGCAATACCAGGTCAATGCGTGGAGTGGACAGAGCAAGCTCTTCTTCCATCTCCCTGTTCTAAAAATCCATTTAATATATGGCCCCCAGATAGGGGGCGTATCAGATATTAAACTGATAAGAACAGATTTTTTTTTTTTTTTTTTTTTTTTTTTTTTTTTTTTTTTTTTTTTTTTTTTTATCACTCAGTAATCAGTCAAGAATAGCCATCCCCTTAGGGTACTTTCCGTCTCCAAGCTCTCTGACTTAATCCTCATCGTGATATCATTCTTTTAAACCATATATGAATTAATACATAACAAACTCATAACAACACAAAATCTTTCCATTTCTTAACTTTCCATATTCCTTCGGCATCCACTCCCTTTTTCCCATACTTTTTCTCCCATAAATAACATAAATACAGTTTACCCAGTACCATCCTAACAGCCTCCTCCACCTCTATTTTATCTTTCTTAAATAATAATACATTTCTACAGTCCCACAATACTTCTTTAACACAACCCAAAATAACCCATAGAACTCTTGTCTTTTCATTTCCAATTACCCCCAAACCAAACATAACTACTTGAAAGGTCAAAAATTTTACCCCAGTAAGCTCTTTAACCAACACCCCCAAACCCTTCCATAAATTCCTAGCATAGTCACAATTCCAAAATAAATGTAATATACTTTCCTTCCCTCCACACCCCTCCCTAGGACAGTCGTCTGTTCTCCCTAAACCCCTCTTTTTTTGAAACTCTCTGACGGGAAGACATCCATGCGTACTCAGCCACATTATATCTTTTTGTCTATTAGTTATTCCTTTACCTCCAATAGACTCCCATACTTTTTCCGCCTGCTGAGAACGCACTCCTTCTATAGAACACATAGGCTCTCTATCTACAATATCCCTCTGTATCTCTTTCTTATTTTTAAAGGCTTCACGCTCTAGATGTTCAAGTTGGAACTTTTTCAAAAATTTCTCTACCATTAAATAAAACTGCGGCACCTTAAAAGAAACTGGCGCTCTTAAATCCTTCTCTATCCATTTCAAACGAAAAAACAACCATCCTGCTGAAAACTTCACCATTCCTGCTGTAAAACTGTCTTTTTTCAAAATATCTAAGATGTTTGAAACTATATTTAAGTAACAAAAAACCTCTATGTTCGGGAAGCCAAAACCTCCCTTCTTCCCACTCCTCATCACCACCTCCCTCCTCATTTTCTCCATTTTTGATCCCCAAAAAAACAGAAACAATACCCTATTAATCTTTCTAAGCATTAAATAACTAGGTGGAAACACCAAAGCCACATACAAGATCATAGGAACAATAATCGCCTTAATAACCAAAATCTTCCCTGTGAAGGATAAATCCCGCAAACGCCAAAATTCTAACCTCTTCGCTACTTTCTCTCCCACCTCTTGCCAAGACTCCTCTCCTCTAAGATTTTGTTCAAATTTTACCCCCAAAATCTTAATACCCCTCTGTACACCTTCCACCTCTCTATCTTGAAACTCCAATTCTCTCCCAAACACCTTATATTTGCTTTTCCCCCAATTCACTTTGAAAGCCGACGCTCCACAAAATAAAGCAATTAATAACTTAACTCTATCAAAAGATGCTTTGTTCTTACACAATACACTAACATCGTCCATGTAAGCTATAACTTTCAAACTAACCCCACCCCTCCCTGGTATATCTAGGCCTCTAACTACCTTATCCCTCCTTAATAACTGTAACAGAGGCTCCAGTGCACATATAAATAATATTGGTGACAGGGGACATCCCTGCCTCACTCCCGATTTAATGCTTATCTTTCCTGTAATATTCCCATTAATCAAAACTCTACTATATGCTTCCCTATATAGACTTTTTAGGACCCCAACAAAATGTAACGGAAACCCCATCACCACCAATACTTTAAACAAAAAAACATGAGACAACCTATCAAAAGCCTTTTCAAAATCAATTGACAAAAGCACTAACGATTGATTCCTCCCTTTAACATATTCTATACAATCCCTTAATAAAATTAAATTATCACTAATTTTTCTCCCCGGTACCCCACATACTTGTTCCTCCGCTATTACTTGATTTATCACAAACTTAAATCTATTTGTCATAATTTTTGCAAAACTTTTATAATCGCAATTCAAAAGCGTAATAGGCCTCCAATTTTTAATTTCTTTTTTCTCCCCCCCTTTAAACACCAAAACCACAATCCCTTCCTTCATTGATTCCACAATATTACCACTCTCCTTCATATAATTACAAACCTTCAAAAGGTCCTCCCCCAAAACATCCCAAAAAACACAATAAAACTCTATTGGAATTCCATCACTGCCAGGAGTTTTATTTTTTGCTCCACTAAATACTGCAATCCTCAATTCCTCTAGATCAAACCTCTTGACTAAATCCTCTTTATCTTCCTCTCTCACCTGTTTTCCTATACTTTTCAACACCTCTCCTTCTAAATTTACATCCCTCCATTTATCTTCATACAGATCCTGGTAGAAATCATAAATCACCTTACTCACTCCTTGTCCTTTAAATTCTATCCCATCCTTATTCATTATCCTGTTTATACTCCTATCACCTGCCACTGCCTTTTTGAAAAAAAAACGTGTGCATTTTTCCCCTTTCTCCATCACATCAACCTTTGCCTGAAAAATTATTTCTTTCCCCCTGGCCTCTAGTAATTTGCTACTTTCCCTCCTAGTCCTCTTAATTTCCTCTTCCACATCCATCCCTCCCTCCCTTAATTTATTCAAAAAGACCAACCTCTTAAGTAAATCCTCATATTTTCTCCTCTTTAACTCAGCACATATCTTGCCCTGCTTCCCAAAAAAGAACTTTATCTCTCTCTTAACCCATTCCCACCATGTCATAATATTCTCAAAATCCTTCTTCCGCACCCTCCAAATATTATATGCCTTTATAAAACGCGACCTGACCATCTCATCTTCCAAAAGACTAATGTTCATTTTCCACAAACCCCTCCCTCCCACTATATCCCCATTCAACTGCACCTCACACAAAATTAACCTATGATCTGAGAAGGAAACCTCCTTTTGTGCATAATTTTCCACCCCCATATCCTTGCTCACAAAAATATAATCCAATCTGGATTTTACTGTTCCTTTATCTGAAAAAAAAGTAAAAGGCGCGGGTTTTAACTTACAAATCCTTACCACATCTTTTAAACACAAATCTTCCATATTTTGTACCCATAACCTACTAGTTGCATCTAACTGCCTCCCCCCTCCCCCCACCCTACCTCCCTCCTCTATTACACAATTTAAATCCCCCATTACTACCATAGGCATTTTACCAAACAAAAAAAATTTCATTTTGTCAAACAACTCTTTACGCATATTTCTATCTGCATATGCATAAACATTACAAACTCTAAAGTACACATCCTGAAATTTACAATAAACTATAACACACCTCCCTGGATCAACCACATAATATTTTTCTACCTTTATATTTTTGTTTCCAAATAATACCCCTATCCCATCATTTTTATTTGTCTCGGTGAATGACCAAATTACCTCCCCTTCCCACTCATCTTTTTTTGGAGTTTCATTTAATCCACACTCTTGTAGACATATGACATCCTGCTTCAATCCAGCTAGGTACTCTAGAATAGCAGCTCTCCTGCCTCTAGCCCCGAATGTTCTGACATTAAGAGAACAAAACTTCAAAACCATATTTCATATAGAAAGGAAAAAAACTTCCATATTGCATTACATGGAACATCATTACCCAAAGAAAAACGAAAAAAAGGATGCATATTCAAACACAAAAGTCAAATCTCACAGGGATACCAGCTGAAACGTCAAATCTCATTTTATGCAAATTCGGCACCCACTGCCTGAATTTGAATTTTAGGTCAATTCCCAGACTCTTAATTGCTTTCAGCTGCCGTCTGGGCGTTTGCCAGGGCAAGGGGCTTCTCCCCCTCCCCCCAGCAGCAGTCCTTCTCCTTCTAAAAAAGAAGTTGGAGACTCTATATGCGACAAGTTATAATCCATTTCCCCACAGGGACTACAGTCCAGGTCACTCAAAAGAGAGAAAGGATTTGGGGAAACTGCCACCCCTTCATCCAACCTCATTTTCTTTTCTGACGGTCTCTGCTGCTTCTTGCTTTTCCTCCTGTTTATTGCCAGGAATTCCCCTGTATTCTCACAGGCCATCTCCTTCTCACTTTCTCCCTCCTCTGATGACTGCAGTTCTATTGCATGAGACTCCTCCTCCTCCTCCTCCTCCATCACCACACCTGCATCATTCCTGTGTAAGTCTGGACTTTCAGCAAGGAGGGAAGTTAACCCCTCCATCTCCTCCTTTCGTTCAACAGGGTTTCTAAAAGGCTCCCTTGTACCCTGCTTCTCTGCCTCATATTGCTCAATGGCAGCTCTCCTCCGTGCAACCGCAGTATTTGTGGGGCATTTTTTGGCACCATGCCCGTGCTCTCCACAAATATCGCATGCTCTAGGCTCATCACAGTCTGCGGCCTCATGCCCTCCTCTTTTACAGTTTCTGCAGGTTTTCCCTGCTTTACATTCCTCCCTTACATGGCCATACTGAAAGCATTGTCTACAAAAGTTTGGCTGTCCAGGGTAGAAGAGAAAGCCTCTAAAACCCGCCACTGTGAAATTGGCTGGAGGGTGCTTGCTTCCCCCCGCCTGTCCAGGGTCTGGTTTCAGCCTGACCCAGAACCTCCATTTCCCATTGAAGATTCCAAGCGTATTTTTTTGTTGAACCCCTTCACTGACTTTGTCGCAGTAGTTCCTCAAAAACGCTTTAATTATGGACATGTCCGCATATGGGTTGTACAAATGTAGGGTTAATGGAATCTCTTGCATACTGAACAGTGGCACCATTTTAAACTCCCTCATCTCTGGTTCTTCTCCTTTCCCTTTAAGGGTCTCATAAACGTTCAAACAGAATCCAAAATTATGAAAAGTAACATCAAAAATCCCCTGTTTGGGAAAGTCCTGGATGCAAAAGATGTCACTTACTGTTACTCCAGCGAATTTCTCCAGGATTTCACGGACAAGCCAAACCACATTACGGCCAATTCTCCCACCTTCACCCAGCACGAAACGAATGCTGTTCTTTATTCCAGCCATGTTGCTGTAGAAAGTAACTCTCCAACCTGTGCACCCACGGGTGCAATCGCCTCTTGATCCAAAACCTCAAACCCCCCTCAGGGGGCCTGGGAGCCTCTCGCCACGAACCACGATCGCAGCCAAAAGGCCGAGAAGCGATAACCCGAATGGGGTCCCAGCAAAGCGCGCAAACCGGAATTCGGCCACCAACACTGGTGGAGAAGAGATCAGCACCACGGACACATCTAACACACACACATCACTTCTTTGACGTTGCAGTCTGAAAGATACCAGGCTGTACGGCAGGTATGAATAGGACTTGAAGTGCTGGACAGGGACCGGAGGACGAGTAGCCATCCAACTGATTTTGTGATTAGGTCGTCGGCGGGCGGGCAGGGTGCCTCAGCTGGGTAGGAGGCCAAATTTGCATGTGCTCCGCCCCGTCTGTTGACGTCGCGTCAACAGACACACACCCACTAGGCAGACGACCAACAGGCAAGCAGCAGCAGCCAGCTGTCTCCTCGCTCTTTGCTGCCGCATGCCTGTGTCCCTGACGAACTGCTGCTGAGTAAATCAATCAGCTAGCTGCTGCAGAGGAGAAGGAGGAATCTTGCACAATCAGGTGCAATGACGGCTTTCCTGTTTTGAGCCCATTCAGCAGCAGTAGTAGTAGACAGTCAGATGGACAGGCATTCATGTGGCAGGACCCTTTGTGTGACATCACAATCTGCCCTCTATGACATCACAAGCTGCTCACTCGGAATCCGGCGGAACCTGACAGCCAGACAGTCACTTGGAACAGACAGGCAGACAGGACAGTCATGTGTAGGTGAGCTGGGTGGGCCAATGTTTTCTTTTATTGGCAGTTACCACCCAAATGATGGTCCGAAGAAGGTAAGTGATACTTTTTCTAAATCCCCCTCTCAATGATCATCAATTGTTGGGCTTGGAAAAAAATGGAAGAGGAAAAAAAATTCCCAAAACAAAAGAGAATAAAGAGGAAAAAAAATTCCCAAAACAAAAGAGAGAGAAAAGAGAGCGCAAAAAGAAAAGAAAAAAAATATATAAGAGATCAAGAAAAAAAAAAAAAAACAAGCCATTTCAAATCGAGAGGGAGGGGGTCCAAAAATTCCATTGCTTTGATCCAGTTGATGTTTCCGTGGTAAGATCGTAGGTAAGTCACATAGCGTTTGCATATTTATTGGGAGGTCGCAGCGATTGATAAGTCCTTTAATTTAGGCAGGCTTCCGGTCTTTTGGCTAGGCCGCATATGCTGATATCAAGTGTAGTGTCACGTCAAGTAATTAACTGCCTCGATTCCAGAAAGTACAATTCAAGGAGTCAAGAAATAGTCACAAAATGATACACTGAGGCAGGATTTGAAAGTATTTATGCACAAGGGTTAAACCTTGAAGCAGCAAATGCATGCATTTCTAAATACAAAGGTGCACAAACAATTGATACTCCAAATCAAGTGCCAGGAATGGAAATAGTCTTTTTTTGGATAACAGATTAGGAAGGTGCACCGGTCCTGGAAGTACTGCAATACCAGGTCAATGCGTGGAGTGGACAGAGCAAGCTCTTCTTCCATCTCCCTGTTCTAAAAATCCATTTAATATATGGCCCCCAGATAGGGGGCGTATCAGATATTAAACTGATAAGAACAGATACTACACTTGATCTTAGCCAAAAGGCCGAGAAGCGATAACCCGAATGGGGTCCCAGCAAAGCGCGCAAACCGGAATTCGGCCACCAACACTGGTGGAGAAGAGATCAGCACCACGGACACATCTAACACACACACATCACTTCTTTGACGTTGCAGTCTGAAAGATACCAGGCTGTACGGCAGGTATGAATAGGACTTGAAGTGCTGGACAGGGACCGGAGGACGAGTAGCCATCCAACTGATTTTGTGATTAGGTCGTCGGCGGGCGGGCAGGGTGCCTCAGCTGGGTAGGAGGCCAAATTTGCATGTGCTCCGCCCCGTCTGTTGACGTCGCGTCAACAGACACACACCCACTAGGCAGACGACCAACAGGCAAGCAGCAGCAGCCAGCTGTCTCCTCGCTCTTTGCTGCCGCATGCCTGTGTCCCTGACGAACTGCTGCTGAGTAAATCAATCAGCTAGCTGCTGCAGAGGAGAAGGAGGAATCTTGCACAATCAGGTGCAATGACGGCTTTCCTGTTTTGAGCCCATTCAGCAGCAGTAGTAGTAGACAGTCAGATGGACAGGCATTCATGTGGCAGGACCCTTTGTGTGACATCACAATCTGCCCTCTATGACATCACAAGCTGCTCACTCGGAATCCGGCGGAACCTGACAGCCAGACAGTCACTTGGAACAGACAGGCAGACAGGACAGTCATGTGTAGGTGAGCTGGGTGGGCCAATGTTTTCTTTTATTGGCAGTTACCACCCAAATGATGGTCCGAAGAAGGTAAGTGATACTTTTTCTAAATCCCCCTCTCAATGATCATCAATTGTTGGGCTTGGAAAAAAATGGAAGAGGAAAAAAAATTCCCAAAACAAAAGAGAATAAAGAGGAAAAAAAATTCCCAAAACAAAAGAGAGAGAAAAGAGAGCGCAAAAAGAAAAGAAAAAAAATATATAAGAGATCAAGAAAAAAAAAAAAAAACAAGCCATTTCAAATCGAGAGGGAGGGGGTCCAAAAATTCCATTGCTTTGATCCAGTTGATGTTTCCGTGGTAAGATCGTAGGTAAGTCACATAGCGTTTGCATATTTATTGGGAGGTCGCAGCGATTGATAAGTCCTTTAATTTAGGCAGGCTTCCGGTCTTTTGGCTAGGCCGCATATGCTGATATCAAGTGTAGTGTCACGTCAAGTAATTAACTGCCTCGATTCCAGAAAGTACAATTCAAGGAGTCAAGAAATAGTCACAAAATGATACACTGAGGCAGGATTTGAAAGTATTTATGCACAAGGGTTAAACCTTGAAGCAGCAAATGCATGCATTTCTAAATACAAAGGTGCACAAACAATTGATACTCCAAATCAAGTGCCAGGAATGGAAATAGTCTTTTTTTGGATAACAGATTAGGAAGGTGCACCGGTCCTGGAAGTACTGCAATACCAGGTCAATGCGTGGAGTGGACAGAGCAAGCTCTTCTTCCATCTCCCTGTTCTAAAAATCCATTTAATATATGGCCCCCAGATAGGGGGCGTATCAGATATTAAACTGATAAGAACAGATACTACACTTGATCTTAGCCAAAAGGCCGAGAAGCGATAACCCGAATGGGGTCCCAGCAAAGCGCGCAAACCGGAATTCGGCCACCAACACTGGTGGAGAAGAGATCAGCACCACGGACACATCTAACACACACACATCACTTCTTTGACGTTGCAGTCTGAAAGATACCAGGCTGTACGGCAGGTATGAATAGGACTTGAAGTGCTGGACAGGGACCGGAGGACGAGTAGCCATCCAACTGATTTTGTGATTAGGTCGTCGGCGGGCGGGCAGGGTGCCTCAGCTGGGTAGGAGGCCAAATTTGCATGTGCTCCGCCCCGTCTGTTGACGTCGCGTCAACAGACACACACCCACTAGGCAGACGACCAACAGGCAAGCAGCAGCAGCCAGCTGTCTCCTCGCTCTTTGCTGCCGCATGCCTGTGTCCCTGACGAACTGCTGCTGAGTAAATCAATCAGCTAGCTGCTGCAGAGGAGAAGGAGGAATCTTGCACAATCAGGTGCAATGACGGCTTTCCTGTTTTGAGCCCATTCAGCAGCAGTAGTAGTAGACAGTCAGATGGACAGGCATTCATGTGGCAGGACCCTTTGTGTGACATCACAATCTGCCCTCTATGACATCACAAGCTGCTCACTCGGAATCCGGCGGAACCTGACAGCCAGACAGTCACTTGGAACAGACAGGCAGACAGGACAGTCATGTGTAGGTGAGCTGGGTGGGCCAATGTTTTCTTTTATTGGCAGTTACCACCCAAATGATGGTCCGAAGAAGGTAAGTGATACTTTTTCTAAATCCCCCTCTCAATGATCATCAATTGTTGGGCTTGGAAAAAAATGGAAGAGGAAAAAAAATTCCCAAAACAAAAGAGAATAAAGAGGAAAAAAAATTCCCAAAACAAAAGAGAGAGAAAAGAGAGCGCAAAAAGAAAAGAAAAAAAATATATAAGAGATCAAGAAAAAAAAAAAAAAACAAGCCATTTCAAATCGAGAGGGAGGGGGTCCAAAAATTCCATTGCTTTGATCCAGTTGATGTTTCCGTGGTAAGATCGTAGGTAAGTCACATAGCGTTTGCATATTTATTGGGAGGTCGCAGCGATTGATAAGTCCTTTAATTTAGGCAGGCTTCCGGTCTTTTGGCTAGGCCGCATATGCTGATATCAAGTGTAGTGTCACGTCAAGTAATTAACTGCCTCGATTCCAGAAAGTACAATTCAAGGAGTCAAGAAATAGTCACAAAATGATACACTGAGGCAGGATTTGAAAGTATTTATGCACAAGGGTTAAACCTTGAAGCAGCAAATGCATGCATTTCTAAATACAAAGGTGCACAAACAATTGATACTCCAAATCAAGTGCCAGGAATGGAAATAGTCTTTTTTTGGATAACAGATTAGGAAGGTGCACCGGTCCTGGAAGTACTGCAATACCAGGTCAATGCGTGGAGTGGACAGAGCAAGCTCTTCTTCCATCTCCCTGTTCTAAAAATCCATTTAATATATGGCCCCCAGATAGGGGGCGTATCAGATATTAAACTGATAAGAACAGATACTACACTTGATCTTAGCCAAAAGGCCGAGAAGCGATAACCCGAATGGGGTCCCAGCAAAGCGCGCAAACCGGAATTCGGCCACCAACACTGGTGGAGAAGAGATCAGCACCACGGACACATCTAACACACACACATCACTTCTTTGACGTTGCAGTCTGAAAGATACCAGGCTGTACGGCAGGTATGAATAGGACTTGAAGTGCTGGACAGGGACCGGAGGACGAGTAGCCATCCAACTGATTTTGTGATTAGGTCGTCGGCGGGCGGGCAGGGTGCCTCAGCTGGGTAGGAGGCCAAATTTGCATGTGCTCCGCCCCGTCTGTTGACGTCGCGTCAACAGACACACACCCACTAGGCAGACGACCAACAGGCAAGCAGCAGCAGCCAGCTGTCTCCTCGCTCTTTGCTGCCGCATGCCTGTGTCCCTGACGAACTGCTGCTGAGTAAATCAATCAGCTAGCTGCTGCAGAGGAGAAGGAGGAATCTTGCACAATCAGGTGCAATGACGGCTTTCCTGTTTTGAGCCCATTCAGCAGCAGTAGTAGTAGACAGTCAGATGGACAGGCATTCATGTGGCAGGACCCTTTGTGTGACATCACAATCTGCCCTCTATGACATCACAAGCTGCTCACTCGGAATCCGGCGGAACCTGACAGCCAGACAGTCACTTGGAACAGACAGGCAGACAGGACAGTCATGTGTAGGTGAGCTGGGTGGGCCAATGTTTTCTTTTATTGGCAGTTACCACCCAAATGATGGTCCGAAGAAGGTAAGTGATACTTTTTCTAAATCCCCCTCTCAATGATCATCAATTGTTGGGCTTGGAAAAAAATGGAAGAGGAAAAAAAATTCCCAAAACAAAAGAGAATAAAGAGGAAAAAAAATTCCCAAAACAAAAGAGAGAGAAAAGAGAGCGCAAAAAGAAAAGAAAAAAAATATATAAGAGATCAAGAAAAAAAAAAAAAAACAAGCCATTTCAAATCGAGAGGGAGGGGGTCCAAAAATTCCATTGCTTTGATCCAGTTGATGTTTCCGTGGTAAGATCGTAGGTAAGTCACATAGCGTTTGCATATTTATTGGGAGGTCGCAGCGATTGATAAGTCCTTTAATTTAGGCAGGCTTCCGGTCTTTTGGCTAGGCCGCATATGCTGATATCAAGTGTAGTGTCACGTCAAGTAATTAACTGCCTCGATTCCAGAAAGTACAATTCAAGGAGTCAAGAAATAGTCACAAAATGATACACTGAGGCAGGATTTGAAAGTATTTATGCACAAGGGTTAAACCTTGAAGCAGCAAATGCATGCATTTCTAAATACAAAGGTGCACAAACAATTGATACTCCAAATCAAGTGCCAGGAATGGAAATAGTCTTTTTTTGGATAACAGATTAGGAAGGTGCACCGGTCCTGGAAGTACTGCAATACCAGGTCAATGCGTGGAGTGGACAGAGCAAGCTCTTCTTCCATCTCCCTGTTCTAAAAATCCATTTAATATATGGCCCCCAGATAGGGGGCGTATCAGATATTAAACTGATAAGAACAGATACTACACTTGATCTTAGCCAAAAGGCCGAGAAGCGATAACCCGAATGGGGTCCCAGCAAAGCGCGCAAACCGGAATTCGGCCACCAACACTGGTGGAGAAGAGATCAGCACCACGGACACATCTAACACACACACATCACTTCTTTGACGTTGCAGTCTGAAAGATACCAGGCTGTACGGCAGGTATGAATAGGACTTGAAGTGCTGGACAGGGACCGGAGGACGAGTAGCCATCCAACTGATTTTGTGATTAGGTCGTCGGCGGGCGGGCAGGGTGCCTCAGCTGGGTAGGAGGCCAAATTTGCATGTGCTCCGCCCCGTCTGTTGACGTCGCGTCAACAGACACACACCCACTAGGCAGACGACCAACAGGCAAGCAGCAGCAGCCAGCTGTCTCCTCGCTCTTTGCTGCCGCATGCCTGTGTCCCTGACGAACTGCTGCTGAGTAAATCAATCAGCTAGCTGCTGCAGAGGAGAAGGAGGAATCTTGCACAATCAGGTGCAATGACGGCTTTCCTGTTTTGAGCCCATTCAGCAGCAGTAGTAGTAGACAGTCAGATGGACAGGCATTCATGTGGCAGGACCCTTTGTGTGACATCACAATCTGCCCTCTATGACATCACAAGCTGCTCACTCGGAATCCGGCGGAACCTGACAGCCAGACAGTCACTTGGAACAGACAGGCAGACAGGACAGTCATGTGTAGGTGAGCTGGGTGGGCCAATGTTTTCTTTTATTGGCAGTTACCACCCAAATGATGGTCCGAAGAAGGTAAGTGATACTTTTTCTAAATCCCCCTCTCAATGATCATCAATTGTTGGGCTTGGAAAAAAATGGAAGAGGAAAAAAAATTCCCAAAACAAAAGAGAATAAAGAGGAAAAAAAATTCCCAAAACAAAAGAGAGAGAAAAGAGAGCGCAAAAAGAAAAGAAAAAAAATATATAAGAGATCAAGAAAAAAAAAAAAAAACAAGCCATTTCAAATCGAGAGGGAGGGGGTCCAAAAATTCCATTGCTTTGATCCAGTTGATGTTTCCGTGGTAAGATCGTAGGTAAGTCACATAGCGTTTGCATATTTATTGGGAGGTCGCAGCGATTGATAAGTCCTTTAATTTAGGCAGGCTTCCGGTCTTTTGGCTAGGCCGCATATGCTGATATCAAGTGTAGTGTCACGTCAAGTAATTAACTGCCTCGATTCCAGAAAGTACAATTCAAGGAGTCAAGAAATAGTCACAAAATGATACACTGAGGCAGGATTTGAAAGTATTTATGCACAAGGGTTAAACCTTGAAGCAGCAAATGCATGCATTTCTAAATACAAAGGTGCACAAACAATTGATACTCCAAATCAAGTGCCAGGAATGGAAATAGTCTTTTTTTGGATAACAGATTAGGAAGGTGCACCGGTCCTGGAAGTACTGCAATACCAGGTCAATGCGTGGAGTGGACAGAGCAAGCTCTTCTTCCATCTCCCTGTTCTAAAAATCCATTTAATATATGGCCCCCAGATAGGGGGCGTATCAGATATTAAACTGATAAGAACAGATACTACACTTGATCTTAGCCAAAAGGCCGAGAAGCGATAACCCGAATGGGGTCCCAGCAAAGCGCGCAAACCGGAATTCGGCCACCAACACTGGTGGAGAAGAGATCAGCACCACGGACACATCTAACACACACACATCACTTCTTTGACGTTGCAGTCTGAAAGATACCAGGCTGTACGGCAGGTATGAATAGGACTTGAAGTGCTGGACAGGGACCGGAGGACGAGTAGCCATCCAACTGATTTTGTGATTAGGTCGTCGGCGGGCGGGCAGGGTGCCTCAGCTGGGTAGGAGGCCAAATTTGCATGTGCTCCGCCCCGTCTGTTGACGTCGCGTCAACAGACACACACCCACTAGGCAGACGACCAACAGGCAAGCAGCAGCAGCCAGCTGTCTCCTCGCTCTTTGCTGCCGCATGCCTGTGTCCCTGACGAACTGCTGCTGAGTAAATCAATCAGCTAGCTGCTGCAGAGGAGAAGGAGGAATCTTGCACAATCAGGTGCAATGACGGCTTTCCTGTTTTGAGCCCATTCAGCAGCAGTAGTAGTAGACAGTCAGATGGACAGGCATTCATGTGGCAGGACCCTTTGTGTGACATCACAATCTGCCCTCTATGACATCACAAGCTGCTCACTCGGAATCCGGCGGAACCTGACAGCCAGACAGTCACTTGGAACAGACAGGCAGACAGGACAGTCATGTGTAGGTGAGCTGGGTGGGCCAATGTTTTCTTTTATTGGCAGTTACCACCCAAATGATGGTCCGAAGAAGGTAAGTGATACTTTTTCTAAATCCCCCTCTCAATGATCATCAATTGTTGGGCTTGGAAAAAAATGGAAGAGGAAAAAAAATTCCCAAAACAAAAGAGAATAAAGAGGAAAAAAAATTCCCAAAACAAAAGAGAGAGAAAAGAGAGCGCAAAAAGAAAAGAAAAAAAATATATAAGAGATCAAGAAAAAAAAAAAAAAACAAGCCATTTCAAATCGAGAGGGAGGGGGTCCAAAAATTCCATTGCTTTGATCCAGTTGATGTTTCCGTGGTAAGATCGTAGGTAAGTCACATAGCGTTTGCATATTTATTGGGAGGTCGCAGCGATTGATAAGTCCTTTAATTTAGGCAGGCTTCCGGTCTTTTGGCTAGGCCGCATATGCTGATATCAAGTGTAGTGTCACGTCAAGTAATTAACTGCCTCGATTCCAGAAAGTACAATTCAAGGAGTCAAGAAATAGTCACAAAATGATACACTGAGGCAGGATTTGAAAGTATTTATGCACAAGGGTTAAACCTTGAAGCAGCAAATGCATGCATTTCTAAATACAAAGGTGCACAAACAATTGATACTCCAAATCAAGTGCCAGGAATGGAAATAGTCTTTTTTTGGATAACAGATTAGGAAGGTGCACCGGTCCTGGAAGTACTGCAATACCAGGTCAATGCGTGGAGTGGACAGAGCAAGCTCTTCTTCCATCTCCCTGTTCTAAAAATCCATTTAATATATGGCCCCCAGATAGGGGGCGTATCAGATATTAAACTGATAAGAACAGATACTACACTTGATCTTAGCCAAAAGGCCGAGAAGCGATAACCCGAATGGGGTCCCAGCAAAGCGCGCAAACCGGAATTCGGCCACCAACACTGGTGGAGAAGAGATCAGCACCACGGACACATCTAACACACACACATCACTTCTTTGACGTTGCAGTCTGAAAGATACCAGGCTGTACGGCAGGTATGAATAGGACTTGAAGTGCTGGACAGGGACCGGAGGACGAGTAGCCATCCAACTGATTTTGTGATTAGGTCGTCGGCGGGCGGGCAGGGTGCCTCAGCTGGGTAGGAGGCCAAATTTGCATGTGCTCCGCCCCGTCTGTTGACGTCGCGTCAACAGACACACACCCACTAGGCAGACGACCAACAGGCAAGCAGCAGCAGCCAGCTGTCTCCTCGCTCTTTGCTGCCGCATGCCTGTGTCCCTGACGAACTGCTGCTGAGTAAATCAATCAGCTAGCTGCTGCAGAGGAGAAGGAGGAATCTTGCACAATCAGGTGCAATGACGGCTTTCCTGTTTTGAGCCCATTCAGCAGCAGTAGTAGTAGACAGTCAGATGGACAGGCATTCATGTGGCAGGACCCTTTGTGTGACATCACAATCTGCCCTCTATGACATCACAAGCTGCTCACTCGGAATCCGGCGGAACCTGACAGCCAGACAGTCACTTGGAACAGACAGGCAGACAGGACAGTCATGTGTAGGTGAGCTGGGTGGGCCAATGTTTTCTTTTATTGGCAGTTACCACCCAAATGATGGTCCGAAGAAGGTAAGTGATACTTTTTCTAAATCCCCCTCTCAATGATCATCAATTGTTGGGCTTGGAAAAAAATGGAAGAGGAAAAAAAATTCCCAAAACAAAAGAGAATAAAGAGGAAAAAAAATTCCCAAAACAAAAGAGAGAGAAAAGAGAGCGCAAAAAGAAAAGAAAAAAAATATATAAGAGATCAAGAAAAAAAAAAAAAAACAAGCCATTTCAAATCGAGAGGGAGGGGGTCCAAAAATTCCATTGCTTTGATCCAGTTGATGTTTCCGTGGTAAGATCGTAGGTAAGTCACATAGCGTTTGCATATTTATTGGGAGGTCGCAGCGATTGATAAGTCCTTTAATTTAGGCAGGCTTCCGGTCTTTTGGCTAGGCCGCATATGCTGATATCAAGTGTAGTGTCACGTCAAGTAATTAACTGCCTCGATTCCAGAAAGTACAATTCAAGGAGTCAAGAAATAGTCACAAAATGATACACTGAGGCAGGATTTGAAAGTATTTATGCACAAGGGTTAAACCTTGAAGCAGCAAATGCATGCATTTCTAAATACAAAGGTGCACAAACAATTGATACTCCAAATCAAGTGCCAGGAATGGAAATAGTCTTTTTTTGGATAACAGATTAGGAAGGTGCACCGGTCCTGGAAGTACTGCAATACCAGGTCAATGCGTGGAGTGGACAGAGCAAGCTCTTCTTCCATCTCCCTGTTCTAAAAATCCATTTAATATATGGCCCCCAGATAGGGGGCGTATCAGATATTAAACTGATAAGAACAGATACTACACTTGATCTTAGCCAAAAGGCCGAGAAGCGATAACCCGAATGGGGTCCCAGCAAAGCGCGCAAACCGGAATTCGGCCACCAACACTGGTGGAGAAGAGATCAGCACCACGGACACATCTAACACACACACATCACTTCTTTGACGTTGCAGTCTGAAAGATACCAGGCTGTACGGCAGGTATGAATAGGACTTGAAGTGCTGGACAGGGACCGGAGGACGAGTAGCCATCCAACTGATTTTGTGATTAGGTCGTCGGCGGGCGGGCAGGGTGCCTCAGCTGGGTAGGAGGCCAAATTTGCATGTGCTCCGCCCCGTCTGTTGACGTCGCGTCAACAGACACACACCCACTAGGCAGACGACCAACAGGCAAGCAGCAGCAGCCAGCTGTCTCCTCGCTCTTTGCTGCCGCATGCCTGTGTCCCTGACGAACTGCTGCTGAGTAAATCAATCAGCTAGCTGCTGCAGAGGAGAAGGAGGAATCTTGCACAATCAGGTGCAATGACGGCTTTCCTGTTTTGAGCCCATTCAGCAGCAGTAGTAGTAGACAGTCAGATGGACAGGCATTCATGTGGCAGGACCCTTTGTGTGACATCACAATCTGCCCTCTATGACATCACAAGCTGCTCACTCGGAATCCGGCGGAACCTGACAGCCAGACAGTCACTTGGAACAGACAGGCAGACAGGACAGTCATGTGTAGGTGAGCTGGGTGGGCCAATGTTTTCTTTTATTGGCAGTTACCACCCAAATGATGGTCCGAAGAAGGTAAGTGATACTTTTTCTAAATCCCCCTCTCAATGATCATCAATTGTTGGGCTTGGAAAAAAATGGAAGAGGAAAAAAAATTCCCAAAACAAAAGAGAATAAAGAGGAAAAAAAATTCCCAAAACAAAAGAGAGAGAAAAGAGAGCGCAAAAAGAAAAGAAAAAAAATATATAAGAGATCAAGAAAAAAAAAAAAAAACAAGCCATTTCAAATCGAGAGGGAGGGGGTCCAAAAATTCCATTGCTTTGATCCAGTTGATGTTTCCGTGGTAAGATCGTAGGTAAGTCACATAGCGTTTGCATATTTATTGGGAGGTCGCAGCGATTGATAAGTCCTTTAATTTAGGCAGGCTTCCGGTCTTTTGGCTAGGCCGCATATGCTGATATCAAGTGTAGTGTCACGTCAAGTAATTAACTGCCTCGATTCCAGAAAGTACAATTCAAGGAGTCAAGAAATAGTCACAAAATGATACACTGAGGCAGGATTTGAAAGTATTTATGCACAAGGGTTAAACCTTGAAGCAGCAAATGCATGCATTTCTAAATACAAAGGTGCACAAACAATTGATACTCCAAATCAAGTGCCAGGAATGGAAATAGTCTTTTTTTGGATAACAGATTAGGAAGGTGCACCGGTCCTGGAAGTACTGCAATACCAGGTCAATGCGTGGAGTGGACAGAGCAAGCTCTTCTTCCATCTCCCTGTTCTAAAAATCCATTTAATATATGGCCCCCAGATAGGGGGCGTATCAGATATTAAACTGATAAGAACAGATACTACACTTGATCTTAGCCAAAAGGCCGAGAAGCGATAACCCGAATGGGGTCCCAGCAAAGCGCGCAAACCGGAATTCGGCCACCAACACTGGTGGAGAAGAGATCAGCACCACGGACACATCTAACACACACACATCACTTCTTTGACGTTGCAGTCTGAAAGATACCAGGCTGTACGGCAGGTATGAATAGGACTTGAAGTGCTGGACAGGGACCGGAGGACGAGTAGCCATCCAACTGATTTTGTGATTAGGTCGTCGGCGGGCGGGCAGGGTGCCTCAGCTGGGTAGGAGGCCAAATTTGCATGTGCTCCGCCCCGTCTGTTGACGTCGCGTCAACAGACACACACCCACTAGGCAGACGACCAACAGGCAAGCAGCAGCAGCCAGCTGTCTCCTCGCTCTTTGCTGCCGCATGCCTGTGTCCCTGACGAACTGCTGCTGAGTAAATCAATCAGCTAGCTGCTGCAGAGGAGAAGGAGGAATCTTGCACAATCAGGTGCAATGACGGCTTTCCTGTTTTGAGCCCATTCAGCAGCAGTAGTAGTAGACAGTCAGATGGACAGGCATTCATGTGGCAGGACCCTTTGTGTGACATCACAATCTGCCCTCTATGACATCACAAGCTGCTCACTCGGAATCCGGCGGAACCTGACAGCCAGACAGTCACTTGGAACAGACAGGCAGACAGGACAGTCATGTGTAGGTGAGCTGGGTGGGCCAATGTTTTCTTTTATTGGCAGTTACCACCCAAATGATGGTCCGAAGAAGGTAAGTGATACTTTTTCTAAATCCCCCTCTCAATGATCATCAATTGTTGGGCTTGGAAAAAAATGGAAGAGGAAAAAAAATTCCCAAAACAAAAGAGAATAAAGAGGAAAAAAAATTCCCAAAACAAAAGAGAGAGAAAAGAGAGCGCAAAAAGAAAAGAAAAAAAATATATAAGAGATCAAGAAAAAAAAAAAAAAACAAGCCATTTCAAATCGAGAGGGAGGGGGTCCAAAAATTCCATTGCTTTGATCCAGTTGATGTTTCCGTGGTAAGATCGTAGGTAAGTCACATAGCGTTTGCATATTTATTGGGAGGTCGCAGCGATTGATAAGTCCTTTAATTTAGGCAGGCTTCCGGTCTTTTGGCTAGGCCGCATATGCTGATATCAAGTGTAGTGTCACGTCAAGTAATTAACTGCCTCGATTCCAGAAAGTACAATTCAAGGAGTCAAGAAATAGTCACAAAATGATACACTGAGGCAGGATTTGAAAGTATTTATGCACAAGGGTTAAACCTTGAAGCAGCAAATGCATGCATTTCTAAATACAAAGGTGCACAAACAATTGATACTCCAAATCAAGTGCCAGGAATGGAAATAGTCTTTTTTTGGATAACAGATTAGGAAGGTGCACCGGTCCTGGAAGTACTGCAATACCAGGTCAATGCGTGGAGTGGACAGAGCAAGCTCTTCTTCCATCTCCCTGTTCTAAAAATCCATTTAATATATGGCCCCCAGATAGGGGGCGTATCAGATATTAAACTGATAAGAACAGATACTACACTTGATCTTAGCCAAAAGGCCGAGAAGCGATAACCCGAATGGGGTCCCAGCAAAGCGCGCAAACCGGAATTCGGCCACCAACACTGGTGGAGAAGAGATCAGCACCACGGACACATCTAACACACACACATCACTTCTTTGACGTTGCAGTCTGAAAGATACCAGGCTGTACGGCAGGTATGAATAGGACTTGAAGTGCTGGACAGGGACCGGAGGACGAGTAGCCATCCAACTGATTTTGTGATTAGGTCGTCGGCGGGCGGGCAGGGTGCCTCAGCTGGGTAGGAGGCCAAATTTGCATGTGCTCCGCCCCGTCTGTTGACGTCGCGTCAACAGACACACACCCACTAGGCAGACGACCAACAGGCAAGCAGCAGCAGCCAGCTGTCTCCTCGCTCTTTGCTGCCGCATGCCTGTGTCCCTGACGAACTGCTGCTGAGTAAATCAATCAGCTAGCTGCTGCAGAGGAGAAGGAGGAATCTTGCACAATCAGGTGCAATGACGGCTTTCCTGTTTTGAGCCCATTCAGCAGCAGTAGTAGTAGACAGTCAGATGGACAGGCATTCATGTGGCAGGACCCTTTGTGTGACATCACAATCTGCCCTCTATGACATCACAAGCTGCTCACTCGGAATCCGGCGGAACCTGACAGCCAGACAGTCACTTGGAACAGACAGGCAGACAGGACAGTCATGTGTAGGTGAGCTGGGTGGGCCAATGTTTTCTTTTATTGGCAGTTACCACCCAAATGATGGTCCGAAGAAGGTAAGTGATACTTTTTCTAAATCCCCCTCTCAATGATCATCAATTGTTGGGCTTGGAAAAAAATGGAAGAGGAAAAAAAATTCCCAAAACAAAAGAGAATAAAGAGGAAAAAAAATTCCCAAAACAAAAGAGAGAGAAAAGAGAGCGCAAAAAGAAAAGAAAAAAAATATATAAGAGATCAAGAAAAAAAAAAAAAAACAAGCCATTTCAAATCGAGAGGGAGGGGGTCCAAAAATTCCATTGCTTTGATCCAGTTGATGTTTCCGTGGTAAGATCGTAGGTAAGTCACATAGCGTTTGCATATTTATTGGGAGGTCGCAGCGATTGATAAGTCCTTTAATTTAGGCAGGCTTCCGGTCTTTTGGCTAGGCCGCATATGCTGATATCAAGTGTAGTGTCACGTCAAGTAATTAACTGCCTCGATTCCAGAAAGTACAATTCAAGGAGTCAAGAAATAGTCACAAAATGATACACTGAGGCAGGATTTGAAAGTATTTATGCACAAGGGTTAAACCTTGAAGCAGCAAATGCATGCATTTCTAAATACAAAGGTGCACAAACAATTGATACTCCAAATCAAGTGCCAGGAATGGAAATAGTCTTTTTTTGGATAACAGATTAGGAAGGTGCACCGGTCCTGGAAGTACTGCAATACCAGGTCAATGCGTGGAGTGGACAGAGCAAGCTCTTCTTCCATCTCCCTGTTCTAAAAATCCATTTAATATATGGCCCCCAGATAGGGGGCGTATCAGATATTAAACTGATAAGAACAGATACTACACTTGATCTTAGCCAAAAGGCCGAGAAGCGATAACCCGAATGGGGTCCCAGCAAAGCGCGCAAACCGGAATTCGGCCACCAACACTGGTGGAGAAGAGATCAGCACCACGGACACATCTAACACACACACATCACTTCTTTGACGTTGCAGTCTGAAAGATACCAGGCTGTACGGCAGGTATGAATAGGACTTGAAGTGCTGGACAGGGACCGGAGGACGAGTAGCCATCCAACTGATTTTGTGATTAGGTCGTCGGCGGGCGGGCAGGGTGCCTCAGCTGGGTAGGAGGCCAAATTTGCATGTGCTCCGCCCCGTCTGTTGACGTCGCGTCAACAGACACACACCCACTAGGCAGACGACCAACAGGCAAGCAGCAGCAGCCAGCTGTCTCCTCGCTCTTTGCTGCCGCATGCCTGTGTCCCTGACGAACTGCTGCTGAGTAAATCAATCAGCTAGCTGCTGCAGAGGAGAAGGAGGAATCTTGCACAATCAGGTGCAATGACGGCTTTCCTGTTTTGAGCCCATTCAGCAGCAGTAGTAGTAGACAGTCAGATGGACAGGCATTCATGTGGCAGGACCCTTTGTGTGACATCACAATCTGCCCTCTATGACATCACAAGCTGCTCACTCGGAATCCGGCGGAACCTGACAGCCAGACAGTCACTTGGAACAGACAGGCAGACAGGACAGTCATGTGTAGGTGAGCTGGGTGGGCCAATGTTTTCTTTTATTGGCAGTTACCACCCAAATGATGGTCCGAAGAAGGTAAGTGATACTTTTTCTAAATCCCCCTCTCAATGATCATCAATTGTTGGGCTTGGAAAAAAATGGAAGAGGAAAAAAAATTCCCAAAACAAAAGAGAATAAAGAGGAAAAAAAATTCCCAAAACAAAAGAGAGAGAAAAGAGAGCGCAAAAAGAAAAGAAAAAAAATATA